>NW_027224268.1:600000-900000 GCF_023699985.2 Odocoileus virginianus
ACCCTCTCCAGCATTTGTTGTTTGTGGATTTTTTGATGACAGCCATTCTGACTGGTGTGAGGTGATATTTCACTGTAGTTTTGATTTGCATTTCTTTAATAACTAGCAATGTTGAACAACTTTTCATGTGCCTATTGGGCATCTGCAGTCTTCTTTGAAGAAGAGGTCTTCTGCCCATTTTTTGAGTGAGTTGTTTGTTCTGATGTTGTTAAGTGTAATAAGCTGTTTGTTTCCAAGGCAAACCATTCAATATCACAGTAATCCAAGTCTATGCCCCAACCAGTAATGCTGAAGAAGCTGAAGTTGAAACAGTTCTATGAAGACCTACAAGACCTTTTAGAACTAACACCCAAAAAAGATGTCCTTTTCATTATAGGGGACTGGAATGCAAAAGTAGGAAGTCAAGAAATACCTGGAGTAACAGGCAAATTTGGCCTTGGAGTACAGAATGAAGCAGGGCAAAGGCTAACAGTTTTGCCAAGAGAACACACTGGTCATAGCAAACACCCTCTTCCAACAACACAAGAGAAGACTCTATACATGGACATCACCAGATGGTCAACACTGAAATCAGGTTGATTATATTCTTTGCAGCCAAAGATGGAGAAGCTCTATACAGTCAGCAAAAACAAGACCGGGAACTGACTGTGGCTCAGATCATGAACTCCTTATTGCCAAATTCAGACTTAAATTGAAGAAAATGGGAAAACCACTAGACCATTCAGGTATGACCTAAATCAAATCCCTTACGATTATACAGTGGAAGTGAGAAATAGATTCAAGGGACTAGATCTGATAGAGTGCCTCGGAAGAACTATGGACAGAGGTTTGTGACATTGTACAGGAGGCAGGGATCAAGACCATCCCCAAGGAAAAGAAATGCAAAAAGGCAAAATGGTTGTCTGAGGAGGCCTTACAAATAGCTGTGAATAGAAGAGAAGCAAAAGGCAAAGGAGAAAAGGAAAGATATATCCATTTGAATGCAGAGTTCCAAAGAATAGCAAGGAGAGATAATTTTATTTTTATTTATTTTTTGGCTGTGCCACAAGGCATGTGGGATCTTAGTTCCCTGACCAGGGATTGAACCTGTGCCCCCTGCATTGGAAGTGTGGATTCCTAACCACTGGACCGCCAGGGAAGTCCCACAAGGAGAGATAAGAAAGCCTTCCTCAGCGATCAATGCAAAGAAATAGAGGAAAACAATAGAATGGGAAAGACTAGAGATCTCTTCAAGAAAATTAGAGATACCAAGGGAACATTTCATGCAAAGATGGGTTTGATAAAGGACAGAAATGGTATGGACCTAACAGAAGCAGAAGATATTAAGAAAAGGTGACAAGAATACACAAAAGAACTGTACAAAAAAGATCTTCATGACCCAGATAATCACAATGGTGTGATCACTCACCTAGAGCCAGACATCCTGGAATGTGAAGTCAAGTGGGCCTTAGAAAGCATCACTACAAACAAAGCTAGTGGAAGTGATGGAATTCCAGCTGAGCTATTTCAAATCCTAAAAGATGATGCTGTGAAAGTGCTGCACTCAATATGCCAGCAAATTTGGAAAACTCAGCAGTGGCCACAGGACTGGAAAAGGTCAGTTTTCACTCCAATCCCAAAGAAAGGCAATCCCAAAGAATGCTCAAACTACTGCACAATTGCACTCATCTCACAAGCTAGCAAAGTAATGCTCAAAATTCTCCAAGCCAGGCTTCAGCAATACGTGAACCGTGAACTTCCAGATGTTCAAGCTGGATTTAGGAAAGGCAGAGGAACCAGAGATCAAATTGCCAACATCTGTTGGATCATTCGAAAAAGCAAGAGAGTTCCAGAAAAACATCTATTTCTGCTTTATTGACTATGTCAAAGCCTTTGACTGTGTGGATCACAATAAACTGTGGAAAATTCTGAAAGAGATGGGAATATCAGACCACCTGACCTGCCTCTTGAGAAATCTGTATACAGGTCAGGAAGCAAAAGTTAGAACTGGACATGGAACAACAGACTGGTTCCAAATAGGAAAAGGAGTACGTCAAAGCTGTATATTGTCACCCTGCTTATTTAACTTATATGCAGAGTACATCATCAGAAATGCTGGGCTGGATGAAGCACAAGCTGGAATCAAGATTTCCAGGAGACATATCAATAACCTCAGATATGCAGATGACAACATCCTTATGGCAGAAAGTGAAGAGGAACTAAAAAGCTTCTTGATGAAAGTGAAAGAAGAGAGTGAAAAAGTTGGCTTAAAGCTCAACATTCAGAAAACTAAGATCATGGCATCTGGTCCCATCACTTCATGGCAAATAGGATGGGGAAACAGTGGAAACAGTGACAGACTTTATTTTGGGGGACTCCAAAATCACTGCAGATGGTGATTGCAGCCATGAAATTAAAAGATGCTTGCTCTTTGGAAGAAAAGCTATGACCCACCTAGACAGCATATCAAAAAGCAGAGACATTACCAACAAAGGTCCATCTAGTCAAGGCTATGGTTTTTTCAGTGGTCATGTATGGATGTGAGAGTTGGACTATAAAGAAAGCTGAGTGCCGAAGAATTGATGCTTTTGAACTGTGGTGTTGGAGAAGACTCTTGAGAGTCCCTTGGACTTCAAGGAGATCCAACCAGTCAATCCTAAAGGAAATCAGTTCTGAATATTCATTGGAAGGACTGATGCTGAAGCTGAAACTCCAATACTTTGGCCACCTGATGTGAAGAACTGATTCATTGGAAAAGACCCTGATGCTGGGAAAGATTGAAGGCAGGAGGAGAAGGGGATGACAGAGGATGAGATGGCTGGATGGCATCACTGACTCAATGAACATGAGTTTGAGTAAACTCCGGGAGTTGGTGATGGACAAGGAGGCCTGGCGTGCTGCAGTCCATGGGGATGCAAGGAGTCACACAGGACTGATTGACTGAACTGAACTGAAATTTTGGAGATAATCCCTTATCTGTCACATCATTTGCAAATATTTTCTCCCAATCTGTGGGTTGTCTTTTCATTTTGTTTATTGTTTCCTTTGCTGTGCAAAAGCTTTTGAGTTTAAGTAGGTCCCATTTGTTTATTTTTGTTTTTATTTCCATTATTCTGGGAGATGGATCAAAAAAGATATTGCTGTGATTTATGTCAGAGAGTGTTCTGCCTATGTTTTCCTCTAGCAATTTTATAGTGTCTCATCTCACATTTAGGTCTTTAATCCACTTTGAGCTTATTTTTGTGTATGTAGTTAAGGGATGATGTAAACATGGTTCAGAGAAAAATATGATCCGAAAGTATACATGCACCCCAATGTTCACTGCAGCACTGTTTACAATAGCCAAGACACAGAAGCAACCTAAATGTCCATCGACAGAGGAATGGATAAAGAAGATGGTACATATATACAATGGAATATTACTCAGCCATTAAAAGGAATGAAATAATGCCATCTGCAGCAACATGGATGGACCTAGAGAGTGTCATACTGAGTGAAGTAAGTCAGAGAAGGAGAAATATCGTATGACATCCTTTATATGTGGAATCTAAAAAGAAATGATACAAATGAACTTACTTACAAAACAGAAAGACTCACAGACTTAGAAAATGAACTTATGGTTGCCAGGGGAAGGGATAGTTAGGGACTTTGGGAAGGTCATGTACACACTGCTATATTTAAAATAGATAACCAACAAAGACCTATTGTACAGCACAGGGAACTCTGCTCAATGTTATGTGCCAGCCTGGTTGGGAGAGTGTTTGAGGGGGAATAGATACATGTAGATATATGGCAGAGTCCCTTCGCTCTTCACCTGAAACTACCACAGCACTGTTAATCAGTTATACTCCAATACAAAATAAAAAGCTTAAGTTTTTTTAAAAAATAAGATATGGTATATGTATATATAATAAAATACTACTTAGACATAAAAATGTGAAAATTTGCCATTTGCAGGAACATGGATAGTAGAACCTACCAGAATTCATTCATTCCTTTGTCCCTTCCTTCATGCATCCATTTATTAATGTAGTCAGCAAACACTTATCGAGCATCTACTACAAGCTAGAGACTGTCCTAGTGTCAGATAGTATACTAATGAATGCCATAGCCTCCCCGACCCCCCTTTTTTTTGAGCTTATATTCTAGTGATAGGAGACAGAGAGTAAGCAAGTAAACCAATAAATGAACAAAATAATTCTCAAAAAAAAAATAGTGGATGATATTTACCCAAGAAAAATGAAGATATACATCTATACAAAAACTGTATGTGAATGTTTGTGACAGCTTGATTTATAATCACCCCAAACTGAAAACAAATCTAATACCCATTAACTGAAGAATGAATAAACAAACTGCAGTCTAGCCACACGATGGACTACTACTCAGCAACAGAAAGGAAGAGATTACTGATACATGCAACAACATGAATTGAAAGAAGCCAGACTCAAACAGCTTACACACTGTATGATGTCATTTATATGATATTTTGGAAAAGATCAGTGGCTGCCAGGAGCTTTGTTTTCTTTCTTTTCTTTTTCTAGGAGCTTTATTTTCTGTAAGAACAACTTAGTGTGCAAGGGAGTTATAAACTAAACAAAGTTTGGATCTGGGAAAAAAATCCCCTCCTGGGTGGAGGAAGAGTATAGACTACAAAGGGACATAAAAGAATTGGGGGCTGATGGAAATGTTCTATATCTTGATTGTGCTGTGCATGCATGCTAAGTCGCTTCAGTCATGTTCGACTCTGCGACCCTATGGACTGTAGCCCACCGGGCTCCTCTGTCCATGGGATTCTCCAGGTAAGAATACTGGAGTGGGTTGCCATGCCCTCCTCCAGGAGATCTTCCTGATCCAGGGATCAAACCTGCATCTCTTATATCTCTTGCATTGTCAGGCAGGTTCTTTACCACTA
This sequence comes from Odocoileus virginianus, assembly GCF_023699985.2. NCBI lineage: Eukaryota > Metazoa > Chordata > Mammalia > Artiodactyla > Cervidae > Odocoileus > Odocoileus virginianus. Next base: position 604,895 of record NW_027224268.1, read on the forward strand.
GCACCACCTGGGAAGCAGGTGATTGTGCTGGTGGTGGTTATATGACTGTGTCAGTTTGTCAAAATTCATAGAATGCACACTTAGAAATTTACTGTATATAAGTTACACCTCGATCAACCTGAAAGAAGAAACTGGATGATGGAATAAAGTGTTAGTCATTCATTTAGAGTGAATGATTGATGAAGACCTCCTACAGAAGGTGACATTTAATATGTAAAATGAATCTGCAATCTCTTACTGGTTCCTAGGCAAATCACTTCATGTCGCAGCAAATACCAGATATTAATATAATACTTAATAATCAGAATTTCAAAGATGATTGTAATAAACAAGATCCCTTGATCTACTACAGGGAAGTAGAAAAAACTTTTCTTTTATTCTGCAAACCATGTGTTTAATTAAGAGAGAATTTATGCAAACCCCACACACCAGGAGGATTTACAAGTGCAAAAATGCAAATTTAGTCTATTTTCAAAAGGCGGTATTGACAAGCACAGTTCAAAAAACCTCACCAGGGAGCCCTTTCAGTCTATACTCTATGTTTCATGATTAAGTATGCGCCTTTTTTTTTTTGCCTCCATGCATTTTAAGTTGCCAGAAATGATAATTAATCATATAAAGGTCTACGACTTTAAAAGATAATGTGTGAGAGACAAGGTCAGAGTTCTTTGCTGCCCTCATCTCCACAGCACTCCAACTCCAAGAGTCTTGCTGGGAACCACCCCCTCAATGCACACGCACTCTTCCCTCGAAGCTGCCCTCGGAGCACTCCCACAGCCAGCAGCTGTGACAGATCCCTCGCTGTGGGGCGACACGAACCGAGTTTCCTTCAGGAGAGGCGGAAAAACCATACTCTATGGAAGTTTTGGACTGGTGACTCATGTAAACTCCTCCAACAGAGACTTTCTAGGAAAGACGCTTACAAGAGATTAAATTGTCCTCCCTTTCGAGAAACGGCCAGTCCCCTGGGAAGCAGTGAAGCTGGGCCTCTAGACAGGAGAGGAGCTCTGTAACCACTGGGGTGGTCCCCTCAGAAAGGGACCAACTTGGAATCACTCAGGACATCTTCCCTCAGAATAGCAGGGTTTGAGACCAGTAACTCCCACTGTCCAGAGAAGGGAAATGGAATCAGACTTTGTCTTGGTTTTTCAATTTCCCCGAAGGCACTGGGACCTGGAATGTGGAAAGCAGGGTTCTAGTGAGCTTCTGCTTTGAATTTGTTGTGACGAGGCCAAATTCCAGCACCTCTTTTGGTCTCTGTGTCAAACAAAGAAAGATACTGTGATTTATAAGAAATACATATTTGGTCATTCAGACAACCAAAATATATTTCTCATATGCATTTGGTTTTCCTCTTGTCCCTGGCTAATACTCCTAAAACCCTTGGAATTTCCTAAGTGTGTTGAGAGTGATAAAGGCGTCTTTTGTTATGTTAATAAGATGACTTTTAGAAAGCAGCTAAGGATGCGGGCTGGTTTCCAAGTGATTCTAGGCTTGATTAGAAGGCTGGAACTTTCAGTCCCAGCTCCAGACCTCTGGAGAGAAGCTGTATGTTGAATCAGCTGTCAATCGTCAATGGTTTAATCAATCACACCTGTGTAATGAAGCCTGCATAAAAATCCAAAAGGACAGTGCTTATTTCAGCAGCAAATATACTAAAATTGGAACAATACAGAGATTAACATGGCTCCTGCCCAAGGATGATATGTGAATTCATGAAGTGTTCCATATTTTTTGATGCAACCACTATGGAGAACAGTATGGAGATTCCTTAAAAAACTAGAAATAAAAATACCATATGACCTAACAATCCCTCTATTGGGCATATAGCCTAAGAAAACCAGAATTCAAAATGATACATGTATCCCCATGTCCATTGCAGCACTATTTACAATAGCTAGGACATGGAAGCAACCTAGATGTCTGTTGACAGATGAATAAATAAGTAAATTTGGTACAAATTTACATACATAAATTTGGTACAATAGAATATTACTCAGTCATAAAAAGGAACGAATTTGAGCCAGTTCTAGTGAGGTGGATGAACCTAAAAAGCCTGATATATAGAGTGAAGTAAGTCAGAAATAGAAAAACAAATATTGTATATTAATGCATATATATGAAATCTAGAAAGATGGTAATGATGAACCTATTTGCAAGGCAGGAATAGAGATGCAGACATAGAGAACACACTTGTGGACACAGCAGGGGAAGGAGAGGGTGGGACAAATTGAGAGAGTAGCATTGAAACATGTACATTACCATATGTAAAATAGATAGCTAATGGGAATTTGCTGTATGATGCAGGGAGCTCAATCTGATATTCTGACAACCTGGAGGTATGGGATGGGGTGGGGGGTGGGGGGAGGTTCAAGAGGGGGGACATATGTATACTTACGGCTGATTTGTTGTTGTATGGCAGAAACCAACACAGTGTTGTAAAGCAATTATCCTCCAATTAAAAATAAATACATTTTTAAAAAAGGACAGGAACTCTCTGAATCAGAGAGTTCTTGGGTTAGAGAACACGCGGAGATGCAGGGTTTGTGGTGCCAGGAGAGGGCATGGAAGATCCCTTTCTTCATACCTTGCCCTCTGTATCTCTTCCACCTGGCTGTTCCTGAGGATAAAAGTATGATATCCTTTTACAATAAACTGGTGATTTAGTAAGTAACATGTCTTTCCAAGTTCTGTGAGTCATTCTAGCCAATTAATGGAACCTGAGGACAGGGTGTCATGGGGACCTCTGATTTTTAGGCAGTTAGTCAGAAGTACAGGTTTGTGACTGGCATCCAAAATGGGAGTGGCGGGTGGTACAGTCTTATAGGACTGAACCGTCAATGTGTGGAATTCAACGCTGTCTCTGGTTTGATCGTGTCAGAATTGAGTTGAATTCTCAGAACACCAGCTAGGTGTTCTGAGAATTGCTTGTTGGATGTGTGGAAATTCCCCCAGTGTTGGAAACTGAGCCTCAGAACACCATTTATAAGGGTATGAACTTGTAGCTGCTGCACTTTATTGTTGTGTCGCTGCTCAAACATCAACCAAGCTGTAGGTACTATCCTCTTATTAGATGGAAGGCGGGCCTTGGTGTTGTAGCAGGTATAGACCCCATGGAACTTCCCATAGGACGAAGGAAGTAAAAAACACATCAAGAGTAACATGGAAACTTACATTACCATATGTAAAATAGATGGCCAACAGGAATTTGCTGTATGGCTCAGGAAACTCAAACAGGGGCTCTGTATCACCTAGAGGGGTGGGATGGGGAGGAAGATGGGAGGGAGGTTCAAAAGGGAGAGGATATATGTATACCTATGGCTGATTCATGTTGAGGTTTGACAGAAAACAGCAAAATTCTGTAAAGCAATTATCCTTCAATAAAAAAATAAATTAATAATAATAAAAATAAGGACCCAGTAATACAAGGTAGGATAAATTCGATATTTAATGAACAGTACAGGCGAAAGCCTCTTAGGAAGGGGGAAAAACAAAATCAATGAAAGCAAAAGGGGACTGCTTCATAAAAGAGAAGGGCTTGAATTGTGCCTTGAAAGACTGGTAGCATTTGGCTAGATGGAGGGAAGAGCCTAGTCATCAGGGAGGGGGAAGTGAAGTTAAAGAGCAGAGAAGTCAGGTGGCAGGTGTAGGAGGTGATAAGAGTGTAGCTAGAGCAGTGTTTGCTCTGGTGAGTTTTGAGATAAGGTAAAAAGATAGGCTGGTAGATGGAAGAGGACCTGGCAAAAGAGAATGGAAGGATCAGACAGAAGTTCACAGCACATACCAGGGAAGTGAATCCCATAGGTATTCTTCAGAAAGTCTCAAAACCTCATCAGTGGGATGACTGAATTCCCCAAGCCTGAGACTGGTGATTGTATTGGGTTGCCTGTATTCTTTCCTCTTCGAGTATCTTCCAATAGAAAATATTTTATAGACAGGAAGAGCCCATGCAGCTTGGAGGCATTTGATATATGCCTGAGGAATTCCTGATACCCTCAATGAACGAGAGCAGCTAACATGAATCCTGGGAAAGAGATCTGGACCCCAAGGCACACAGTGAATGCTCCTCTGTGTTTTCGTCCAACAGAACTTTCTCCAGTGATCAAAATGTTTTGTATCTGTGCTGTCCAGCAGAATCACATGTGGCACTGAGCACTTGACATGTGGCTGGTTTGACTAGGGACTGAATTTTTAATTTTATTTAAATCAAATCTTGAGAGTTCCCTGGTGGCCTAGTGGTTAGGATTCCAGGCTTTCACTGCTGTGGCCCAGGTTCAATCCCTGGTCGGGGAACTGAGATCCCACAAGCCATGTGGCACAGCTAAAAAAGCAATAATAAAAAATTAAATCTAAATAAACACATGTGGTTAGTGACCCCCATGTTGGCTATGCAGCTCTAGATGGCAAGAAAGGCTGAAAACTACATTATCTACATTAGCTCATAAATTCCTTGCAATGGTTTAAAAGAATCTGCACTTCAAAAAGCTTGCACTTACACATTCCAAATCACAAGGGTGGGAAAAACTTAGAAAAGGTCTTTTCCATGGAATCAAAGAAGGATCACATTACAGTGGAGCACATCAGTCCTTGGGATTTATTCTGTCAGCTCCATTCTAGTGGAAATAAAACTGAGTAACAATACTGAAGCAGAAACAATATAACTTGGGCATATAATATAAATGCTATTAACCTTAAATTCAGCTTTATTCTTTGCACTTATGCTAGAAAAGAAAACACAAACTCTCCTTACCCTTTTCCTGTTAGGTTTAAAAATTCATTTACATAATACTGAGGCACCTAGTACAAAGATGGACATCTTGTAGGAAAGATCAGTATGTAAAAAATATATCCATTCATCCCAACCATTCGCCTATCCCTCCACTCATCTGCCCATCCATCTGTCTTTCCATCCATCCATCCATCTACCCATCTACCCACTGTATCCCTTTGTGATTTCCTGATTCACAAAGAATAGATTTTCTCTCATTTGCCCAAATAACAAGAGCTTAATAGAGAGGAATAGAGAAGAAATAGGTGATGGAGTGACATGTTTTTAAGAGTATGCTTTCAGATGATTAATCATACTTAACACTCTTAATAGTATGTTGTTTACAAAGTCAAAGTAATGAATATTTGAGAGACTAAAAAATGACAAATGACTAATGCTTCAAAACAGTAAGATGAAAGGCATCATGAGATAATTCATGTCTCAGATAATAAGCCTCATGTTTAGAAGAGGGTCAAAAATCTGGGCTAGAACAGTCCAACTTAGGGCTTTAAGATGCAGGCTTGAGCCAGAATCTGAGTGATGGGCAAGATGACAGATAACAATCATGATTAAAATTTGGAAGGACCTTAGAAATAATCTAGCTCAAGCCTATTATACTAGAGATGATCCAACTAAGGTCAGAGAGTTAAGGGACTTGGTCCAATTCCTTTATATGGGTAGTAATGGTAGGAAACGAAAATGTAGGGCTCTTGATGCCTATTCCACTTTCATGCATCACATGAGATGGGGAGAAGGGTCTTCTAATTAGGAAAGGAGAAAGCATTCTGGAGAATGGGAGTGATACAGCATGAGCAAGGAAGCAGAGCCAGGAACCTGTCAGTGTAATGACCATGTATGAGGATGTCAACGTATGTGAGGAGGGGAAGACAGCATGGTGGGGGAGCAGGACCAGTAGGGAAGGGGCTTGAATGTAAATCTGCAGTTGGTCAATGGTGTGAAACGCAGAATCCTGGGACTGCCTTGAAGTCTCCCTTTCATGTCCCAGTATAAACGTTTCCAGAAAAAATGCTTTGCTTTTCATATAAACAAAGACAAATTCACCTGGGGAGGGAAAGCTGAAGAAGGGAGGCTGGGATGAGTACTTGCATATCTGGTCAACCCAAAGTGGGCTGATAAGCATCCATGCTGAGTCAGGAGATTTATGATGGGAACTAAGAATCTGCATATTTTTAAGCTCCCAGTGACTGCAGCGATTACCCAGTTTGGAGGGTCTTCTGGTTCACCCTTTTACCAATCCATCAGATACAGACTACCACTTTGGAAAACTCTTTGACAATATTTATGAAATACCTGCCCCCTATGATCCAGCAATTCCTCTCTCAGGCATATACTTACTTATGTTGCCCAACAGGCATGAATAAGAATACTCAGACCAGGTTATTATCAACCCCAAACTGGAAACAATCCAATATCCATCAGTATTAAAATGAATAAATTAACTGAGGTATATTCATACAATGGAACACAACAATTGAAAAGAATAAACCATTGCTATCTGCACCAACGTGGATGACTATTCCTGACATAATGATAAGCATTAAGAAGTATGATTCTATTTACATAAGATTAAAGAACTGGCAAAAATAATACATGGTAATTGAACTCAGAATAATGATTGCCTGTCTTCGAGGGTGAGGATTAACTGTAAAGGGACATAAAAGAAACTCCTAGGGTGCTAGAATTGTTCTATATCTCTATATGGGTGGTGGTTATATTGTTATATAGAATATATGAAAAATATTGAGCTCTATACTTGTTCAGTTTACTGTATAGATTAACTTTGTTGACAAGAAAAAATATAGATATTGTGTGTGTATGTATATTTCCTTGCCAACCTTAAGAGGTTGTTATAAAATTCCAATAGCTTTTCTTTTTTATTTTTTTATTGGAGTATAATTGCTTTACAATGTTATGTTAGTTTCTGCTGTACAATGAAGTGAATCAGCTATATGTATACATATATTCCCTCTTTCTTGGACCTCCCTCCTTCCCCACCCTTCCAGGTTATCACAGAGTACTGAGCTGAGCTTCCTCTCTGCTTTATAGCAGGTTCCCACTACCTATCTGTTATACACATGGTAGTGCATATATGTCACTCCTATTTTCCCAATTTATCCCACGGTCCCCTTTCCCACCCTGTGTCCACATGTCCATTCTCTATGTCTGTGTCTCTATTCCTGCCCTGCAGATAGGTTCATCTGTACCATTTTTCTAGATTCCATATATATGTGTTAAAGATGAGATACATAGATAAGTACAGTCATACATTTTAAGTAGCTCAGTACTGATTCTTGTTGAAGTTGGTCACAAGCACTACTTGTGATATAGGTAATCTGTCAGTTTTTTTAAACCTTAGCAAAACACAAAAAGTTAGTTATATGTAAGCTTACAAGTAATTTCTGAATTTGGAAAAGACATGCAGTAACTGTAAACTTAATGGTGCAGCCCAGCTTTTGAGAGAGCCTTTCTGCTGATGGTGAATTTGGTCTGCTTTGAAACCCTGGAGAAGAGTTCCCTGCAGCTGTATCTTTTGTTGCACACCCTCACTTTTCTCTCCCCCCGTTCCCGATTCCACCCTAGGAAGACAGGAAACACTATCTGTAGCACTGCATTCACCAACCCAGAAACCAAAATCTCATCTCACTTCCCATCATGAAAATGATCGTCATCCTGAGGTACCATTGGCCACTGGTAACAAGCCACTGACCTGATGCCACTCCACAGTTTGCCTTCCCTGGCCCAACAGTGAGACTGCCTGTGGTCATGAGGCCCTGGTGGGCACATGTTCAGGGTTACAGCAAGCTGAGGATGAGTGGTGGGAAGTGAAAAACCTTGTCCAGTGGGTGCCATGTGTAAACCTCATTCCTGGGCTATTGTTTTGCAGTCTGTGAAAAAGTTGTGTGTCCTGAGCAGTGTACTTCAGGCAGCTAAGTATAAACACATGTCTACAAATACTGATAACGCTATCTTTATTTGTCCATTACTTCACAAAGCCAGATCACCTGGGGACTGTTTGTTCCTCTACAAAGTGAGAATCTAGCACCATATGTATTAAAATGTGGGACATTTTCTTCAGGGTCTACATTTTCAAGAGCTGCTTCTATGCCTTTCTCAGTACACTCTTACATCCCTATGTATCTTTAACACCACAACATACAGTAGACTTTAAAATAAAAATTGATTATTTCTGGTTCCTTGCACCAGTTTTTCTTATTTTGACCATATGGTCAACTATGTGTCTCAAGCCTACCCATTACTGTGTCCAAGTTCTAGAGCCCAGAAGTATATAAGATGTGCTCAGCAATTTATGTGAACCTGCAGATATTTCCTGACTGGTTATTTCAAGCAAGGGTTTTTTATGTGACAGACATCTGATAAATGCTTAAAGAATGAATATGAATGCTTAAGAATGGATAAATGTGAATTTTTAAGCACTATGTTCACACAAGAAATACAGTTCACAAGTATGTATATTTCCCAGAATAAAACATTGTACTGGATTTCCTACCCACTCCCCCGCCAAAAAAAAGCTCTAAAGGTATTACATATGGAAGTATGTCAATAAATATACTAAAATCTGAAATCAACTTTGAATGGAGCTTTCTCATGAAAAAAAAAATCCTAATAATGCTTGATTTCACTTAAGAGATATTTAGAAAAACCAGCACACAAACTGTTCAGTTCCAGAGAACCAAATACAACATCAGCTGTGAGAAACATTAAACTGTCTGAAGAGAATGGATTTCAAGGAAATGCTGCTTATTTTCTCCTCTTGGTTATTTCTGAAAGAACATTTAATGAGGAAATGCAGTGGGACTTTTCTGTTCTTTGAAGACTTTGCTTCCAAGAAACATTTGCCTTGGGTTTAAACTCTATTAGGTGTGATTTTTTTTTTTCTTCTCACCAGTCTATTAATTTTGCAGGGAACAAGAAGTGAGGAAGAGGCAAGGCTAAATCAATTGTCTCCAGAAAATGCACCTCAATCTTATTCTCAGAGACTTTTTTCCCCCGTTTCCCCCACCATGCACTGACTTTTCTTTCTTAAACTAGTAATATCAAACTCAAGAAGTAAGCCCTAGCATAGAAACATGCCGGGAAGGGAACTGGAGTTTGAGAAGAACTTCCCTGTGCACAAACAGCCCCATCTCTCCCAATGTGGTAGCTCATCTACTGAGGCATCTACCGCCCTCGGAGAGAATGTCACTGTCCTCCAGGACTTACCTGTCTGCCGAGAGAGCCGTGAGTGTGAAGACAGACACCCCTACCGAGGTAAGCTGGATAAAGGGGATCAGTTTGCAGCCAATCCTGCCAAACAGCCATTTGTCAGCCAGGTACCTGCTGGCATCCACGGGCGCACAGGTTACCAGGAGGAGCAGGTCTCCCAAAGCCAGGCTGGAGATAAACAGGTTCGGCACGTTTCGCATGGACTTCACAGTACAGAAGATCTTGATCAGGGTGATGTTGCCAACGAGGCCTATCAGAATGATGACTCCATAAACTGCAGGGATGACATAGAGGATCCCTGGGTGGAACCAGTCGTCATTCATGGGGAGCTCCACACTATGATTAGAAATGTTGCAGTGCACGAAACGGTCCACTTCCAAGTTCAGAAGCAAACAGTCATTCAGAGCCATCCTCTGGATTCCTTCCCACCTAAAAAAGTGCCGTGAGATGCTGTTTCTTAACTTTTGACTTTGCAATTGGGTAAAGATGAGGACAGAATCTATGCTGGGCTCTTTATCTTCTTGAATAAAAATATAGATACTGTGGCATTCAAAACTGTCTGGCACTATTTTGATGCTGGTGCTGCTCTGCTCTTTACATGACCAGTATACTACATCTCTAAATTGAGTAAGTTAACAACAAAACAAACACAAAAACTCAGCCCCCAAAAGGCTTAGAATCAGACCCACTCTGTACCAACACCTTTTACCTCCAGTCTAGTCCGAGTCTCCCTGCTGCAGTTTACTAAGAACTTTGGGCCTGCTATTTTCACACGGCATTTGCTGTCTTTCCTGATATTTAGAACCTGAAGGTTTAAAGTGGGTAGAAAAAAACTGCACTGAAAAAGCCTCAAATGCTATAGGCGGGAATGCTTTATACGTCACCAACTTCACCAGCAAACGGCAGCTCTGCTGAGCAGAGGCTCTGAAGAGGAACCAGGGCTACTTACAGACAGACAATGCCAGCCCCCTGCTGGACACTTCAATCACTGCCCAGCTGCCTGCTCTGCCCAGATGAGACTTGCACAGCAGTCTGCGGATCCTAGTCGACAACTTTAGCAGGTAAATTTGGGCTTCTCTTTTCAGACACAGCACTTCTGGTAGGTATTTCCTAAGTGTTGCCGGCACTCTGCAAAGCACTGGAAATCCTGATACTAGAAAGATTTTCCATATCCAGATTCACAGCCCATTCTCTCATCTTTTCCAATACATTAGAGTATAACATGTTAAGCTTGCTATAAAATGAGGTCTGTCCCTGAATCAAACTGCACACAGATGCGCAGGGAGTCCACATGGGAGTGGTCCTATGCAGCCTTCCTGCTGCCTATTTGAACGGGGATCGTTTCTGAGGGCAAACGCACAGGACTCCTGCCTTAAACCTTCAGCACCTGACATCTGGGAAAAGTAGAAAGCAGGACACACACATGCTCTGTCCTGTAGATTGGCCAGGACATTCCTGTTCCCTTTACCAGAGAGAAAAAAAAATCAAAAGCCAGCTGTTTTTTTAACTCTCACAGATAAGTCTTTTCCAGAAGAATGGGTATTTTCTCATTGGATCTAAAAAATACATGAATTGGCATTCTGATGCAGCTATTTGCAATTTTTAATTAATGTTTGCTGCATTTTATAGCAAATTTCCTCATAAGCTCTGAGTGGGAAATGAACTGTGAAAGAGTTACAGATAACATACTGAGGATTGGAGGAGTGGAAAGAATAACTTAGAGTTAACATGTGCCAGGAAAGACTTTATTGAGGAGGTACTATTAGATGTCAACTTTGATCTTTAGCAACAGTGTATAAATATATTACAAGGGTGAATCTTTAAGACTTACGTGCAGCCAGCCTTTCCAGATACATCACAGGAAGCCAGTTACTAGCAGGCACTGTCACCAAAAGTTTGGTTTTTTAGGATTCATAAGGAATAAAGAAGCTTGCACTCATCACCATGCCGGGGGCCCACTAAGAAAGCCTCCAAGTGTGTTGTCATGGAAATTTCCAAAGACAGGTTACAAAAAGAAGGTGGCTGCTATGTTTCTTCTATAAACCCAAGGGCTTTTGCTCCTCTCAGCCAGTAGTAGAATCTGATGCTACATGCCCAGAGTGTGGAGAGCTTCTCAGTGGAGATCAATAGCACCAGTAATCAGTCAACAACCATGAGCCTAATGGTGTTGATGAGCTTTTGGCAACAGAGGTTAATAATGCTATACATGGACTCTGTGCTTAAGTCCTGGCTCCTTCACTCATTACCTTGGCAAGTTAGACTAGTCACTCGGTGTCTTAAGCGTCTCTTAAGTTTCTCATCTGTAAAGTGGGGATAATTTGTGAAGTTAAATGAAATTACCCATGTTAAGACTTCATAGAATTTGGCACATAGTAAGTGCTCAAGTAATATCAGCTGCTATTATTATAACTATTATTATCACTGTGATTGAAAGAGACTGTTTTTGTGATTTTACTTTGGAAAAGCCCAATAAAGTCAGAATAGCAACTGACCTCAAGATCAATAGGCAAAAGGTCCTATCATACATATGAGTCAGCTAGTCCTCCATTTACTTGAAAGACATCAAACATTTGTCACTTTCCAGGCACTGTGTAAGAGCTAAGGGATTGAGAAAATAAGATGAAGATACATGTTATTATGGATTTCCCAGATGGTTCAGTGGTAAAGAATCCACCTGTAATGCAGGAGACATACACAGGAGACTTGGGTTCGATCCCTGGGTCGGGAAGATCCCCTAGAGAAGGGAATGGCTATTCACTCCAGTATTCTTGCCTGGAGAATCCCATGGACGGAGGAGCCTGGCGGGCTGCGGTCCATGGGGTCGCACAGTCAGACATGACTAAGCGACTGAGCACATATGCACATGTTATTGTAAGATCCGTCATGATCCCAATTACTCAAGCTTAGACTTAGTTTCAAAAAATAACTCAAGAAGGGTTTTCACGTAGATACTGCAAATGCTTCTGTTCATTCTATACCATATTAACAATTCTGCTTCTTGAAGTTCCTGTGGTGGCTTTCTTCTCTGATTTTTACCTTTCTTCCTCTCAATGACAATGATTGCTTCTGGCGTTGTTTTTGTTCATTACTAGAGGGACAACCTTGTAGGAACAGCCTTGTAGGAACTATGGCAAAACTCAGAGAAATTCACCACTCTTGGACTAGAAGAATTGGTGAGGCATTGAACTGCCTGGGCTCATCCTGAGGATTTTGAAACAAAGGTACCAATAGCCAGAACCTGGCTATATTCTTGGGCATCTTTGGGCCTTTTAACCTTCTGAAAGTTAAAAGCTGAGTATTGTTTAAATAGAAATAAACTCCGGCTTCTTTAAAAAAAAAATCACAACATTTAGACCCCATCCCCTTCCTAGAATAAAGCAACTACCTTTTCTCCAGAGAAAGTGACATTTGATCTTAAAGGTTAAGTGTCTGGCAGAATCCTTTGAACAGAGAAAACAGTATGCACCTAGGATGGAGGCTTAAAGGAAAGAACGTGGCACTGAGCAGGGGACAACTCCAAATGCAAGAAGGCCATCCAGATTGGAAGAGGGGGTGGGGAAAGAGCAGGGTGAAAAGCACCCTGGGGCAGGTTTGAGTGACATTGTGATGGATCTTGGATTCTTTGTAAGAAGCTTGGTCTGAAAGGCATATTTTGGTTCACAAAGAAGACTCCTGGATGTTGTTGTTTTCTCCTTTGATGTCTTTAGACATCCCATATGCTGGGCCGACCTCACCTCTTAAATCCAACTGGGTCCTTAGTGTTTCTTCCCATATAAGCTTATAGTTAGCAGTGATTTCTCAAGGCTGCTCTTGGTGTTGAGTGTTCCACAACACGGTAGACTGTTCTGGTAGTATTTCAGAAGTGAAGATATATTAAAGTTCAACACCTAATATTTTCTGGGAGCAAGGTTGTTTTAAAAAGCTCATTAGAAAATTTTGATGTCATTTCAACTAATTAGCTATAATGACTCTCCATCCTGACCATTATGTGTCACCTTCTGGCAGATCACCAAACATACTTAAAAATTTGCTTAGTTTTTTATTTAATGGTGAGCATGAGATGCCTATGACTTATGAAAATGAGACAGAACAAACATAATACAAAGTCCCCATCCTCAGGGACTCCACTTTCTGAATAGGAGTGTGACTCAGCGTCCTTTCTTATGTGTTGGAGCAGGAGTGTCATTTCTATTTCAGGCTAAAGAGTCACATTTTCCATTCTTCCAGAAAACTGGATTTTTTTTTTTAAATATGGGGGAGAGGCACAGTCCCTTGGTAGAATTTGGTAGGATGGGTGGATTCAATGGGACCAAAGAGAGTAGAGACAAAGTCTCTTTCCACCAGCTATGTGCACATCACTGCATCTTCCAATAGCTGGTATTCTTGGTAGACTGACAATGAATGTACACAGAAAAGGTAAGTTAATTATAGAGTGGGTAGAACTTGTAGGTGGAACCCAAGTAAAGAGAAAGGGATGCTTTGGGTTTGAGAGAGAGTCTGTCTGGAACAAAGCTGTGCAGGGGAGTAATAAATGAGAAAAAGGAGATTGGATCTGCTGGGGAAGACTTGACATTTTAGGTTTCTGGTTGGACTTTAGGCTATAAAACACTGGTTCTTTTATTAAAAAAAAATTTCATCAAGGTTACCTGGAGTGATTCTTAAAAATGCAGATTCTGAGGCCATACCTCAGACCCATTGAATCAGAGATCCAGGAATGGAACCCAAGAATCACTATTTTTCATGAGGTCCCAGAGGGACTGCAACTCTCTGCTATCCCAGAGATCATGGCAACATGACAGTCCTTGTGCCTTCCCTCTGTGGATGCAGAGGCTGAGCAAGGAAGCAGATTTAGGAGATTGTTATTACAGGCCCTCGATACTCAAAGTATGGGCCTTGAGTCAGCAGCCTGGGTATCACCATAGAGCTTATGAGAAATGCAGAAGTTCAGGTACTACCCCAGATTTCCTTAATCATAATCTGCATTTAAAACATGTATTTGTATATTTGGCTGCATTGGTCTTAGTTGGCACATGGTATCTTTAGTTGCAGCATGCAAACTTCTTAGTTGTAGCATGTGGGATCTAGTTCTCTGACCAGGGATTGAACCCAGGCCTCCTGCGTTGGGAGCTCAGAGTCTTAGCCACTGGACCACCAGGGAAGTCCCCATATTTTGCATTTTAAGAAGTTCCCCAAGGACTCATATGCATGCTAAAGTCTGAAAAGTGTTGATCTAGTGGTTAGGGAGATCTGGCAGAAAAGGTTAAGAAACCAGGGCAGGAAGGGGGAACAGATAGGAAACAGGAATTTCAAGTTCAGAATGAAACCAGCAAGTGGACCAATTGGAAGCTGAATGAAGAATCCCTGATTTGGGGTTGTTGATATCTCTGATAAGGCTAGGAACTGTCCCAGACTGCAGGACAGGCAAGTTGTTTTTGTCACAAGACAGGGGGCCAGAATCCCATTACAAATATAGAGAATACAGGCAATGGAGAAGCCCAAGATGATGAGTTTTTCAGGCTTGTGACTCAGCCCAGCAAGAACAAGGGGGAAGCCATAGTGGAGGGAAATGCTGAATCTGGTTTCAGGCATACTGAGTTCACCATATGAACACGGGGAAGGAAGAAAGCCAACGGAAACAATTGCTGAAGTCTGGAAGCAAAGAGGTAAATAATTAAGAGGGCTGTCTGAGAACCAGGATGTCGAATGACAACAGTTTAAATGCATAGAGAAATCGCCAAGAATCAAGTGAAGTTACACTTTGAGGAAAAAGTCATGTGCTCAAAGTTAGTGGGTACCAAACATGACTGCAATATATATTTGCGGCAGCACCATGGAGAAGCTGCTGAAAAGATTGTAGCAACCCTTGCTTGAGAAGAATCAGAGATGTCAAATTTTAGTGCTGCAGCAGGAACAAAAGAGACAGATGACTATATCCAGATCCTGTAATGCTGGGATCACTTCAAGTTCCCTTCTCTTTTCTTAACAGTCTGTGACTTTTCATGGTGCTTGGCAACTTAGGAGAGATGGGGGGAGTCTTTTGAAAGAAAGAGTCAAGTTTCATTTTGAGCCACATGAAGCTGCAGGTTGATGCCCAGAGAAAGCCTGGAAGTGGAAGACCAGACTCTCAGCCAGACCCAAGGCTGAGAGAACACCTCACATGGTGTTTTTAACATATTCCACCAGTTCCTGGCACTGTTTCCTTCAAAAGGTGGAGATAAGTTTCCCTCCCCTTGAATGTGAGCTGAACTCAGTGACTGGCTTCTAACAAACAGAGTGAGGCAGCAGTGAGAGTGTGTAACTTCCAAGATTAGATGACAAAGGACACTGCAGCTCCCTCTGTGCGCTGTCTCTGAAGGAAGTCAGACACCATGTTGTGAGGAGACTCAGTGGACCACAGGCTGAAAAACGGAGGACTCCCATCCACAGCTCTGTGAGTCATTTTGGAAATGGTTCCTCCAGCCCCAGTCCAGCCTTCAGATGACTGCAGGCTCAGCCAACTTCTTGACTATGATCTCAAGAGATACTCTAAGCCAGAACCATCCAGTCTCAACACTCTTGAATTCTTGATCCACAGAAACTGTAAGTTAACAAATGTTTTTGGTTTTAATCCACTGCTTTATGGTAGCTTATTACACAGTAGTACATAACACCTGGTAAGTAGAATGGATGAAGGGGCCAGGGTGAGGGTGGGGACCACCAAAATGACAAAAGAAAACAGAACAAGAATATCAGAAAAGGCAAGTACTATAAACTGGTTGAATCTTGAGTTGTCAGAGTGTGAAGCAAAGTATGGTCATATCTAGAAAAGTTAAGGAGACAAATCCACATGTTATTCAGTGCCACCAAATTTTCTTATCTGGATAAAACAGATGTATTTTTTAAAAATTATAAATAAGCTGAACTTTCTGGACTAGCCACCATGTACCTGGAAATTAGATTACTTATATCCCATTTTCCCATCTGCTAAGTGAGCTCAGGTAAGTCAAATCAATTCAGTGAACATTATTTGTCACTGAACTGTTCTGTGCCATAGATTCCTCCTCCATAAAATACAGGGCGTTTTCCCCTGGCCTATGCTTCAGAACAACTTGATGCATCGAAATCACCCAGTGGCACCTAAGGCAATGTAAAGTGGCACCTTCCCCTCTGCCCTCAGCCATCTCTCTTTCTAACTCTTTCTCTCTTGTGGGAGAACCCAATCAGTGAGACTGCAGGCCCCCTGAAACACATCACTATGTTATGCCTATATCCACGAATAGATGTCTCACAAACCAACATGTTGCTGGGATGAATTCTTTTTTAAACATTTTATTTTGAAATAACTTTAGGTTTATAGAAAAAACTAAGAAGTTGGCATGGGCACAAGACTATTATCTAAACTCCAGACTTTATTCAGATTTCACCAGTTTTCCTGCCAGTCATTTTCTGTTCCATGACCCAATCCAAGATACCACACTGCATTTATACACCACGATTCCTTAATTTCCTCTCTTCTGTGACAGTTTCTCAGACAGTCCTGTTTTTCCTAACCTTGACACTTTTGAAGAGCACTG
Source organism: Odocoileus virginianus (assembly GCF_023699985.2). Taxonomy (NCBI): domain Eukaryota; kingdom Metazoa; phylum Chordata; class Mammalia; order Artiodactyla; family Cervidae; genus Odocoileus; species Odocoileus virginianus. The sequence goes on from NW_027224268.1 coordinate 621,461, forward strand.
GTGAGGAATTTTCTAGAATATTCCTCCATTTGGGTTTGAGTTTGAGACTAAGGATATGAATTTGGGGGAGAAAAAGCATAGAAGTGAGGTGCTCTTCTCATCACATCATATCAGGGAGTATGTATTAGTTGCTCCTATAACAAATTACTATGAATTTATTTGCTTAAAACAACAGAAATGTATTCTTTCACAATTCCAAAGGATGAAAGTCTGAAATAAGTTTTACAGGTTTGGTTCCTTCTGAAGGCTCTAAAGTCTCCCACCATTCCTTGGCTGGTGGCCATATCACTCCAACCTATGCTTACGTCATCACAGTACCTTCCCTTCTTCCATAGGCAAATCTTTTTTGCCTCACTCTTATAGACTCTCGTGATTACACTGAGCCCACCTAGATAATTCAGAATAATCTCCCCATCTCAACTGAATCTGCAAAGTCCTTTTTGTCAAATAACATAGTCACAGGTTCCAGGGATCAGGACCTAGATATCACTGAGGGCCATGACTCAGCCAATGCTGATATTCCTGTGATTTATCAGTGGCCCTGTTAATCTCGATCCCTTGGTTAAGGCTGTGTTGGCCAAGATTCTCCACTGCAAAGTGATTCTTTAGGTGGGATAGAGTCCTTTCAATTACCAGAAATATGATTGTATTCACACCCAAAGTAAAGATGTTGACATTATGTAACCATGCAAAACTACTTACATTAAGTGCCATTCACTACCAGACCCAGTTCTAGACCTTGGAAATACAAAAATTAACAATGGTCCCTACTCTCAAGGAGATAACTGCCTAACTAGGACAACATTTGCAATTTCTTTAAAAAAAGCAAGTCTATAAACATAAACAAGCTTTCCGTTTAAACAATCTGGACACTGTTTTGGTGGTGACCTTTAACTGTATAGAGAGTTTTGGGTGATGTGAAATGGAAACTAATTTTCTTATAGTTTCTGAAGTTCGCTTGGACTTTCTGTGACCATTTTCCACTTTGATATTCTCTCTTGAATTTTCTCAAAGATGAAGTACAATCTCATGGGCAAAACCAGTAAAGAATGCCATCAGACTTCTCATCAGAAAGTCTGGCTTTTATTTTGTATCCAGACAGTTTTATGGGACAAACAAAGCTGAAATGCACCCCGAGACTCTAAGCACTCATGTAACTAAAGTGAATCTCTACACCTCACATTTCACCCTTTTTCTTTGGGCTGTGAAATAATACAGCATGCTCTTCTCTAAGGAAGATGCTAAGAAATAGGATTACCCAAAGATTTCTCTCTGGATGCCACTAGAGCACTTCAAGCTGAGACTGGTTCCATGGGAACTTTCACTCAACATAAAAACTGTTATTTTTACTGTTTGAAACGGACTCACCTCAAATTAACTCCAAGTCATGTCTGAAATATATAGCCCATACTAGGTCCTTCAAGTCAAATACTCTCAAAATGGAACAACTGAGAAATACACAGGGCATTTATCATTCACATACCACAGAATTCAAGTTTCCTCTGGCCTTACTGCAATATATCAGAGGCGATATCTCACTCAAATTGTTTATTAGCTGTCTACCTTAGATAAAGGCACTTTTAAATTCTCTGTGCTTACAATTTTCTTCATGTGTAAAAAGGATTTACATGGCATTAAGGCTTTCCATCTTTATCTCAGAGAGCTGTTGTGAGATTCAAATGAGATAACAAATATGAAGACATTTAAAAGGAATAGATTCCTAAACAATTTTAAGTTACTGTGTATATTGTTGATTTCTGAGGTGTGATAATGGTATTATAGATACATTTTTAAAATCTTTATCTTTTAGAGCAGGGGCAGCCAGCTTTCTCTAAAAAGGCCAAACAGTAAATATTTTAGGCTTTGTGGACCATCAGGTCTCTGGGAAAGCAGTCAATAGAAAACAGGTAAAGAATACAACAAAATGTATTTGTGAAACAGGAAGTTGATCCATGGGCCAGAGTATGCCAATCTTTGTTTCTGAGAAACTTTTGAAATTGTTATGGGTGAAATGATATGACAGCTAGGATTTCCAAATCATATGGAAAGTGGAGAAGTGAGTAGGGGCAAAAATGAAACAGGATTGGCCAAGTAGATGATTGTTGAAGAAAGGTGAGGGTAGGTGGGGATTCATGTTGTGAGTCTATTTTGTATGTGTTTTAAATTCTCCACTATTTTAAATACCATAAAAAATGTAATTTATTACTGACATGATAAATAATGCCAAACAATTAACTATACATGTATCTCTGAGACCTTGGCTGGATGGCATAGAGGGGAGCTTCCCAGAGGCTGGCAGCATCATTCTGGCCATTCATGCATTTCATCTCTTTCCACCTAATCTGGAGACCCAAAATTGAAGCAGCATGGAGTACACATGATTTGGGATGGGAATGATTTCAGAGTGGCTATTGGACTGTCAGTCTAGGAAAATGGCTCTTAGATACAGTGGGGAAATGGACCGATTTCCTTTTTTTTTTTTAACTACCCTCTCCCTCTCTCTCTCACACACACATTCTTTCTTATTCCTTTCCATGGCCACATTAGTATATTTTAAATTCTGCTTGTGTCCTACAGAAGTAAAAAATGTGAGATCAATTTTTAGTCCAAATTTCTTTTTAAGACAAGGTGTCCTAACCTAGGTTTTTTTAATCAAGACTACCTCCCTATCTTCCTCTATGAGTTATATCAGCTCAAATGATTGTTTTAGACCCTTATGCTACAATTCTTGAAAGGACCTTCCTATACTTTAATGACAACTAAACACTCTTTCCCACTGCTTGAAAGCTACTATCAGCATTCACCTTTCTACTTCTCTTAGCGAGTTTTCTCCTTTTCTTTTAAATTGCCAGATAATGAATAGTGCAGGATCTATAGAAAGGGGCAAGGACAGAGGATACAATAATAGAAAGAACCAACACTGACTCCAGATGTTTTATACGTGTTCCCTCATGAAGTCCTTACACCCACCCTATGATATAGCACTATTAATATCCCTTTTACAGATGAGGAAATGAGGTGTAGGGAGGGGAAGCAACTGGCCTAAATTTACACAGTTAATAAGTGTGTTCTGGTAACTGGGTGCTTAACCACTACACCACATGCCTCTTGGGGGACAAAGGGTAGCAGCAGAGAGACAGTCATACCTCGGAGCTCTCATGGGAGGTAAAAGAGACAAATAGGAAAGAGGGGAAACGTGTGCTGAAACACAAGGAAGTAAAAACTAGGGATAATTAGGGAGCTGAACAACTAGTGGAAAAAAACCACGGAGAGGCCAGCAGCTGTGCTTTCTATTTCTTCCTCAGCAATGGTGTCCTGTGTTTTTGTTTCTCTGTTTTTTGGGTTTTTGCCTCAGGGAAACAAACAGGATGCTCAGTTCCTGTCTCATGTCTACAGTCACATTTCTTTAATATCAAAGTAATTTAAGATGCAGAATACAGAAAAGAAACTCACTGATTCCCAACGGTGACAGGACCTCAACTGTGCTTCCTCATTTAGTAAACAAGATGAAACATCCTCACGGAAACAGGAAGCAAATTATGCACCATTTTGCTGAAAACAATGCTAGGCTTTGGGGTGACTCTTAACAGTGAACATGCCCCCATTTCTGATCTCCTGGCAAAGAGGCTACTTGTGGGCTCAGAGCAAGGCTTGATACATTGTTTTGCACTCCCCTCTCACATACCCAACTCTCCTAATAGTACCAATTCCACTTTCGCATTTCTTTGCCAACAGTGAGGACACCAACTTTGAAAATGAAGTTTCAATTGTACTGCTGGGATGAGAAAGACCTCACTTGAGTCATTAAAAAACATCCACTTCTCTTCCTTCTGCAAATTCTTTTTTTGTTGATTATGACTAATAACAGTCTTGTTCTTCGGGTTTGCTACTATTGGAATCAACTCTCCAAGCACATTCTCTTCCTTCAATCAAATGTCTGAAAGTATGGGAGACCACCTTTGAGAAGAGATTGAGCAGACCTCCCCCACCACTACCAATCCCCTAGTTACGAGGCTGACTTAAGGGGGACATCTCATTATGCCTACAGTAAAGACAGACTGGTTGCCAAGCATCCAAAAAAAAAAAAGAAAGAAAAGAATAGACAGTTAATAACTGAGCAGTTTAGAACAAACAATGGTGTTTATGGGCTTCTGAAGCATTTTGTTTGAGATGCAGTGACTTGAAATGGTCAGGAGAGCAGAACTCAACAATTTTTTAAAACCTTCCATTTAAAAAATTGTTGAGTTGTAAACAATCAGATCAGAAAAAGAGTGAGGAGAAGCTTTTGTTACTGCACGATCCAGAAGCATCACAAACTGCGCTCTGGAAGAAAACCACTTTCTACACTTTCTCAGAAAGAAGGAGATTTAAAAAAAAAAAAGCAGAGCTAGAGTTTCCCTTAGACTCAGCTGCTACTGGGCCTAATCTGGACCCATTCACTTCTTAAATTCTCACTCTAGGGTCTGGGTCCTTTCAAGAGTATCTCTAGTGGGAACATGTATAAACAGGGAATGGGAGTTCTAACTAGCATTTGCTGAGCATTCATTCACCATGTGCCAGGCACTATTCTAAATGCTCTCTTCTTTTTGGATTTTCAACACTATTAGGTAGTTACTACTAGGCAGTGGCAACCCACTCCAGTACTCTTGCCTGGAAAATCCCATGGACGAAGGAGCCTGGTGGGCTGCAGTCTATGGGGTCGCGAAGAGTTGGACATGACTGAGCGACTTCACTTTCACTTTTCACTTTCATGCACTGGAGAAGGAAATGGCAACCCACTCCAGTGTTCTTGCCTGGAGAATCCCAGGGACGGGGGAGCCTGGTGGGCTGCCGTCTATGGGGTCGCACAGAGTCGGACATGACTGAGGTGACTTAGCAGCAGCAGCAGCAATAGTATTCCCATTCTAAAGATGAGGAAAGCAAGGTTCAGAGAGATTTTATAATTTACCCAAGATTACACAACTAAAAGAGGAGGGTGAAAAAAATTGGCTTAAAACTCAACATTCAAGAATCTAAGTTAGTGGCATCTGGTTCTATCACTTATGGCAAATAGAAGGGGAAAAAGTGAAAACAGTGACAGATTTTATTTTCTTGGGCTCCAAAATCACTGCAGACAGTGACTGCAGCCATGAAATTAAAAGACGCTTGCTCCTTGGAAGGAAAGCTATGACAAACCTAGACAGTGTATTAAAAAGCAGAGACATCACTTTGCTGACAAAGGTCCATATAGTCAAAGCTATGGTTTTTCCAGTAGTCATGTATGGATGTGAGAGTTGGACCATAAAGAAGGCTGAGTGCCAAAGAATTGATGCTTTTGAATTATGGTGTTGGAGAAGACTCTTGAGAGTCCCCTTGGACTGCAAGGAGATCAAACCAGTCAATCCTAAAGGAAATCAACCCTGAATATTCATTGGAAGGACTGATGCTGAAGCTGAAGCTCTAATACTTTGGCCACCTGATGCAAAGAGCTGACTCATTGGAAAAGACCCTGATGCTGGGAAAGATTGAAGGCAAAAGGAGAAGGGGGAGGCAGAGGATGAGCTAGTTAGAGAGCATCACTGACTCAATGGACATGAATTTAAGCAAACTCTGGGAGACAGTGGAGGACAGAGAAGCCTGGCATGCTACAGTCCATGGGGCTGCAAAGAGTTGGACACGACTTAGCAACTGAACAACAACAATAACACAACTAAAGCCAGATTTCAAATTCAGGCAATTCATGTTCTTAATACCACGGGATTTCTCCTTCCATGGGATTTCTGTTTAAGAATTCTTGCTATCTAGAATCAAATACATTCTAGATTTCAACCAGAATCTCCTCACCTTCCTAGCTGAGAAAATTAAAACCAGCAATAATTAAGAGGCTGTGACAGTAAACTAATGTTGAGTGGAGGTCAGAAACTAGGTCTTCTAATAGATGCAGAAAAAGCCTTTGACAAAATTCAACATCCATTTATGATTAAAACTCTCCAGAAAGCAGGAATAGAAGGAACATACCTCAACATAATAAAAGCTATATATGACAAACCCACAGCAAGCATCACCCTCAATGGTGAAAAATTGAAAGCATTTCCCCTGAAATCAGGAACAAGACAAGGGTGCCCACTCTCACCACTACTATTCAACATAGTTTTGGAAGTGTTGGCCACAGCAATCAGGGCAGAAAAAGAAGTAATAGGAAAAGAAGAAGTGAAACTCTCTCTGTTTGCAGATGACATGATCCTCTACATAGAAAACCCTAAAGACTCTACCAGAAAATTACTAGAGCTAATCAACGAATACAGTAAAGTTGCAGGATATAAAATTAACACACAGAAATCTCTTGCATTCCTATACACTAACAATGAGGAAAACAGAAAGAGAAATTAAGGAAACAATATCATTCACCATTGCAACAAAAAGAATAAAATACTTGGGAGTATATCTACCTAAAGAAACAAAAGACCTATACATAGAAAACTATAAAACACTGATGAAAGAAATCAAAGAGGACACAAACAGATGGAGAAATATACCGTGTTCATGGATTGGAAGAATCAATATTGTCAAAATGGCTATACTACCCAAAGCAATCTATAGATTCAATGCAATCCCTATCAAACTACCAACAGTATTTTTCACAGAACTAGAACAAATAATTTCACAATTTGTATGGAAATACAAAAAACCTCGAATAGCCAAAGTAACCTTGAGAAAGAAGAATGGAACTGGAGGAATCAACCTGCCTGACTTCAGACTATACTACAAAGCCACAGTCATCAAGACAGTATGGTACTGGCACAAAGACAGAAATATAGATCAATGGAACAGAATAGAAAGCCCAGAGATAAATCCATGAACCTATGGTCACCTTATCTTCGACAAAGGAGGCAAGGATATACAATGGAAAAAAGACAACCTCTTTAAAAAGTGGTGCTGGGAAAACTGGTCAACCACCTGTAAAAGAATGAAACTAGAACACTTTCTAACACTATACACAAAAATAAACTCAAAATGGATTAAAGATCTAAATGTAAGATCAGAAACTATAAAACTCCTAGAGGAGAACATAGGCAAAACACTGTCCGACATAAATCACAGCAGGATCCTCTATGACCCACATCCCAGAATTTTAGAAACAAAAGCAAAAATAAACAAATGGGACCTAATGAAACTTAAAAGCTTTTGCACAACAAAGGAAACTATAAGCAAGGTGAAAAGACAGCCCTCAGATTGGGAGAAAATAATAGCAAATGAAGCAACAGACAAAGGATTAATCTCAAAAATATACAAGCAACTCCTCCAGCTCAACTCCAGAAAAATAAATGACCCAATAAAAAAATGGGCCAAAGAACTAAACAGACATTTCTTCCAAGAAAGACATACAGATGGCTAACAAACACATGAAAAGATGCTCAACATCACTCATTATCAGAGAAATGCAAATCAAAACCACAATGAGGTACCATTACACGCCAGTCAGGATGGCTGCTATCCAAAAGTCTACAAGCAATAAATGCTGGAGAGGGTGTGGAGAAAAGGGAACCCTCTTACACTGCTGGTGGGAATGCAAATTAGTACAGCCACTATGGAAAACAGTGTGGAGATTTCTTAAAAAGCTGGAAATAGAACTGCCATATGACCCAGCAATCCCACTTCTGGGCATACACACCAAGGAAACCAGAATTGAAAGAGACACAATGTTCATCGCAGCACTGTTTATAATAGCCAGGACATGAAAGCAACCTAGATGCCCATCAGCAGATGAATGGATGAGGAAGCTGTGGTACATATACACCATGGAATATTACTCAGCCATTAAAAAGAATTCATTTGAATCAGTTCTAATGAGATGGATGAAACTGGAGCCCATTATACAGAGCGAAGTAAGCCAGAAAGGTAAAGACCATTACAGTATACTAACACATATATATGGACTTTAGAAAGATGGTAACGATAACCCTATATGCAAAACAGAAAAAGAGACTCAGATGTATAGAACAGACTTGTGGACTCTGGGAGAAGGCGAGGGTGTGATGTTTCAAGAGAACAGCATTGAAACATGTATATTATCTAGGGTGAAACAGATCACCAGCCCAGTTTGGATGCATGAGACAAGTGCTCAGGCCTGGTGCACTGGGAAGACCCAGAGGGATCGGGTGGAGAGGGAGGTGGGAGGGGGGACCGGGATGGGGAATACATGTAAATCCATGGCTAATTCATTTCAATGTATGACAAAAACCACTGCAATGATGTAAAGTAATTAGCCTCCAACTAATAAAAATAAATGGAAAAAAAAAAGAAACTAGGTCTTCTGGAAGCTTACTAACTTCTCTTCTTTCACCTTCCATTCACGGTGCTCTCTTAGGAGATACTTCATCAAAGGAACCATGGCATCCATCCACAGAGATGCATTTCTCTGATCTTCCCTGTTCAGCTACCAGGAATAGAGTTAGTGAGAAACTCCAATTGGTAAGTATCTTCAATATCCAACTTAACTTTTGAGCTGAGGCCATGCTCTTCTCAGCAGCCCTCAGCCAAAGACCCAGCATAGTGGGAACACTAAAACCTGTCATTTCTGCCCAATGAAGGGCTCTTCTAATGGGCAATCTTTGCCCCAGAACTCCCCACTGGGTTGGTGGAGACTTTGTGGGAGCTTCATCGTGGTCTGAGGCTCTCATAGGTCATTCCCTCTTCCTTCCGCTTGTATCTTTGACAGGTATTACCTCCACAGCGCATCTCTTCCTCACCTAATGCTGTTTCATTGTCACCTTCTGGGGAGGACCCACAAGGAACAGGAACCAAGTCAACTTCTTTGATACTTCCAACACTGTAAGTGGAAGAAAACAATCAAATTTAGGAGTCAATGTTCTGAATACTGCCTTTGCTCCTCTCTCTCATCTTTCTTACATGTAAGACCTCTCAATGCTAAGATACAACACTGTGCTTTCAACAGTCCCTTCCATGGTGATTCTTAATGTAACATTCTCCTCTTAAGAAATTCTTAAAACAATTAAGAATGTAATGAATTTAACCATAGAGAAGTGCTCGTTCTTCTCTAGGTAGGCTCTTTTGCTGCCCTATAATTTTTCAAACATGCTGCTTGAAATGTCCTGAATCCCCTTCATTCTCTCCTCCAGAATTTCACTCCTATAAAACCTTCCTGGAGTCCCCTAGGCAGAACTGTCCCAGAGCATCATCACCACTACCATGCATCATCACTATTGACATCTACTGAATATTACTCATTACCAGAACTACATCTGAATATTCTACTTGATCCTTACAACCACACAATGAGGTAGGTAATATTTTTGTACCCATTTTACAGATGAGGAGACAGAGACGCAGAGAGGTTAAAGTCACATATCTGGAAAGGAATGGGGCTAGGATTCAAGCTCCAGATTTTAGAGGACTATTCCATGAAATAGCAGGTCCTATTCTTGTCTTTTGCTAGACATCTCCTCTTAAGAAGTAAATTACTTGAAATTAAGTCTGAGCAATAGTTTAGAGGCCTGGCAGGAGAAAGAGTGAGAGGGAAAGACTCTGCTTCTGCCACTGATAAAGTTAATTCTGCAAATTTCCCAGGGCCCTCTTAACTTTTACTCCCTTTATTTTTCTCTCTCCTCAGTCTTCTCCTTTCTACTCCTTGATTCTTTGAATTGTAAAGTGGAAAACAGAAATTACTGTTATAAGGGTCTGCAGATTGGAGAGTGGAGGACAAACCTATGCCACTTTTTCTCTGTTTAAAGCTTTGGTATAGGAACAATGTGATTTCTTCTTAGTTCTTATTGCTGGGTGCCCATGTTTGCATACCACTGTGATGAGGGGTAAAGAGCATGGGTCTGAGCTACAATGAATTACTGCTATGTAGGAGATATGTGAACTTGGGCAAGATTGAAAACCTCCATGTAGTTCTATTTTATCATTTATAGAACAGGAATAATAATTTCTAGCCAACAAGGTAGTTGTGAGAATTAATGACACACAGCAATGCTCAATAAACACTAGTTCCCTTTCTCAAGATTACTGACAAATTTTGTGCTTGAAATTCACAGTCAGCTCCACTATAGTCTCTTGAATCATATTGTATACAATTAACTAATTCCTATATTTTATGGGAAGACTGATTTTTTTATCTATAAACACACTGCCTTTATGTGATTATATAATATAAAGTATGTGTTGTGTGTTAATCGCTTACTCATGTCTGACTCTTTGTGACTCCATGGACTATAGCCTGCCAGGCTCATCTGTCCATGGAATTCTCCAGGCAAGAATACTGGAGTGGGTTGCCATTCCCTTCTCCAGGAAACATAAAGTATATATATGATAAAATATATCATAATCACTATTGTTATTTTTGAACATACAAATCAAATGATTTGATAAGGAAGCTTATGTGTTGATTGTGAGAAGTAAACCTCATTGGTGAGTATGAGAATTTTTTTTCAAATTTTTGATATGATGAGAAGGGGTGAGTACTAATAAGGCATGGAATGGCAAAAGAATTATTAATTGACTGTAACTCCTGGGTAATCTATGACTATGAGGGACTAAAATATTAGGGAAAAATGGGTTTTTAAACTGCTGTAACATTTATTCATGGACTTCCCTGGTGGCTCAGATGGTAAAGAGTCTGCCTACAATGTGGGAGACCTGGGTTCGATCCCTGGGTCGGGAAGATCCCCTGGAGAAGGAAATGGCAGCCCACTCCAGTACTCTTGCCTGGAAAATCCCATGGACAGAGGAGCCTGGTGGGCTATAGTCCATGGGGTCGCAAAGAGTCGGACATGACTGAGCAACTCCACCACCACCACCATTTATTCACACGTCTACTCACTCATCCATGTACTAATTCATCTACTCATCCGTTAATTTATTATTCATCTATCCTCCATCCATGCATCCATCTTTCTATCCATCCATTAATTTATCATCCAGCCATTCATTCACCCATGTATCCATCCTTCTATTCACCCATCCATTCCACTAATCCTTGAACTCAAGGGAGTAACACTGCAGTACATATAAACATATATAAGAAATGGTCCTTGCCATATAAGAAATTTCCATTTAATAGGGGAGAAAAGAAAATTAGAGAAAATACAAGAGAAAGGCTCCTGAGAGTTGTATGTCTACAGATTTGCAAAGCATGAGAACTCATATCTGACAGAAGAGAAAGACAAACCTCTTCAATGAAAGAGACAGAATTTATTAATACTTTGGATTTTGTAGATTCTTAAAGAATTGGCAGGATACCATAAACAGAAGAGAGTGCATTTTCGGGAAAGAGGTTGGTAGAGAGGGCAAATCGAAACTCTGGGAATGGTGAATATTCTGTTTTAGACAGATGATAGTGATAGAAGTATAGTAAACATAGTATGTGTTAGTGGCTCAGTTGTGTCTGACTCTTTGCGACCCCATGGACTGCAGTCCACCAGGCTCCTCTGTCCATGAGATTTTCCAGGCAAGGATACTGGAGTGGGTTGCCATTAAATACTAAAAAGTATGTTGGTGGTGGAGAGGGAAAGAATCATGAAAGAACACATGAAAGGTCTGCAATAATGGTCAGGAAATTTGGTGTTTTCTTGGTAGGCATGAGAAGACACTGAGATTTTTAAGTAGTAGGCTGATACAAAGTTGTGTGTGCCAAATATTTTCAATCAAGTTCAACTTTCAATTAGGAGAAGGCAATGGCAACCCACTCCAGTACTCTTGCCTGGAAAATCCCATGGTTGGAGGAGCCTGTAGGCTGCAGTCCATGGGGTTGCTAAGAGTTGGACATGACTGAGCGACTTCAATTCACTTTTCCTTTCATGCATTGGAGAAGGAAATGGCAACCCATTCCAGTGTTCTTGCCTGGAGAATCCCAGGGACCGGGGAGCTCTGGTGGGCTGCTGTCTATGGGGTCGCACAGAGTCGGACACGACTGAAGTGACTTAGCAGCAGCAGCAACAACTTTCAATTAGCTATCTAATAGACAAAATATCTAAACCCAAGGTTTCAAAACTTTCTCAGTTTACAACACTCTGTGTCTATATAATTTTTTCATGGGCTCCCTGGGCCATAAGAAACACCTAACAACTCCGTTCATTAAGTAGTTAGGTTCAAATGACTTCCTGAATATTGGTATCTTAACAACTTAGTAGTCATCTGAAAAAAAACAATGCATGGAAAAAAAAATATATATATATATATATATCATAGAATTTCATTCTTAAATAATCACAATTACTTCTCAATGGGGTGGGTGTACCTGCTGGGCATTGTATAGTTTCTCAAACCTTGGAGTCAGATTGGCCACCACCACCCTCATGCTCTGTTCTACACCGATTTTCCCTTAGTATTTGTTTTCTACCACAGCAGCTGCTGAACAACCAGTTTCACAAAGACATCATGCTATCAAAAGAACTGTCACTAGATCTAACGTTGAAACTGTGCACTACATCAAGAAATTAGTTTGCGTAGTGTCCAAAAGACATTGCATAGCCCTGTGCTTCTCTAAAAAATTTAAAATATCCTGCAGATTCCACTCTTGGGTATATCCAAAGGAAAGGAAACCAGTATCTTGAAGAGACAGATGTGCCCCCATGTTCTGCTGCTGCTGCTGCTAAGTTGCTTTAGTCGTGTCTGACTCTGTGTGACCCCATAGATGGCAGCCCACCAGGCTCCTCTGTCCACAGGATTCTCCAGGCAGGAATACTGGAGTGGGTTGCCATTTCCTTCTCCCGCCCCCATGTTCACTGCAGCATTATTCACGATGGTCAAGCCATGGAAACAATCTTCATGTCCTCTGGTGGATGAATAGATAAAGAAAATGTTGTATATATACACAACACAAACATGTATAATGAAATATTACTTAGCCATAAAACATGGAAATCCTACTATTTGTGACAACATGAATGAGCCTGGGTGGTTTTATGGTAAGTGAAATAAGCCAGACAGAGAAAGATAAATACTGTATGGTATCACTTACATGTGGAATCTGGGGGGGAAAAAAAAACCAAAAAGCTGATTTCATAGAAACAGAGAGTACAGAGAATAGAATGGTGGCTATGAGGGGCTGAGTAGAGGGAGAAATGGAGAGATACAGGTCAAATGGTACAAACTTTCAGTTAAGAGATGAATACATTCTAAGGATCTAATGTACACCATGGTGACTAGAGTTAATAAGATGGTACTGTATATTTAAAAGTTGTGGAGAGTAGATATTAAACATTCTCACCACACACACACATACACAAACACACATTAAAAAGTTAATTATGGGAGATGATAGATGTGTCAGTTATCATGATCTTGGCAATCGTTACACAATGAATATGTATATCAAATCATCACATTGTATACTTTAATCATATACAATTTTGTCAATTATCCCTCGTTAAAATATTCTGCCTCACCCTTGTGAATTCACTGAAGTGCCCAAGAGGTACGTCAGTGTACGACTTGAGAATTTAGTGTTCAACCATTACCATTTGCCAGGTGGTACTGCCCTAGGCACCTTATACGTATTGTTTCACTTAATACTCACAATGGGGTAATTACTATTATTATCTCCATTTTTCAGATGGTGAAACTGAGGTCACAGGTCTGGAAAGTGATGAAATTGACATTAAATCCTATGCAGCACCTCTGTTAATGCATATCAAAAGACTGTACTTACATGCTTTGGCCCATATTTCCCTACTTGACTAAACAACATAAGAGTAGGGACCATATCCTACATATCTGCATATTCCTAGTGGCCAGAGTGTCCTACTCAATGCTATTCTCAGGATGTAATGCCTTTGTTGATCTTATGTGACCTGTTTAATTTCCCAGAAGCAGACCCCAAGACATGAATTTTAGTTCAAATAATTCATTTGTGAAATAATTCAGAAAATTCTTGCACGTGAGTAGGGAAATGTGTCAGGGAAGGGAAGGAATGAATAAAAAGTATGTTACCAGCCAGCTTTCCACAGTGGGCAACTGGACTCAATCACACTTAAGGAGTCCAGGAACCACGTGGAACACGTGGCTCAGAACTATCCTACTAGAGGGGTGAGGGAGCTGGGGCACTCACACACCTGTTTCCATCTGACATTGGTTAAGGACAGCTGTTGGGAGAGGGGGTATTGATTTCCTGGCATTTTTGGCCTGCAATGTACATATACAGAGAGGGCTTCAGAGGCCAGAGAGAATCCTCAGAAAAAGAGACAAGATTTTTGCAGCTAGAAATCAGATCTGCCCACTAAAATGGTAAGGCCCAACTAGATATGGGTGAGGCATATCTGCTTCGCCAGTAGAATCTTCTAGGAAGCATTTATAAAATGATTTGTGGTAGGGCCATGCTTTTCTATGAGGGTGAATCAGAATATCTGGTAGACATGTATAATCTGTAAAACCATACTTAATATAATTTTACATTTAGAAAATAAAAATATTTTTTGTTTTTATCTCTTTGGTGAATATATTAGAGAAGACAGTATTTTTCAAGACAGTTCAGTATAAAAGTACAGCATTGGGACAGATGAGCCTCAGAAGCATCTTAGGCAAAGCAGTACCTAAGGAGGAAAGCATTTGCTACCATAGGCTTTCCGTTTTGTTTCTCTAAACAAAGGAAGCAACGTGCAGATTTCTCAACTGAAAAGGAAAGCTGAAGTTTAAATTCCCATTTCATCTACATCTTTAGGGTCAAGTTGAGAGTTTATCTTAGCAGGAAAAAAGTGACCTTTGGGAATATGTACAAGCATTAGCACAAAGACTCAGTTTCTAAATGCATTCTCAGTAAAATTAAATGGGTTTGCCATGTTCCAATTCAATTTAGCTATGCCCCATGAAACTGAGAAGTTTCTTACACGGCACATTTTAGAAACCATTTAAAAAAATGTCAAATAGTAATTTCCAAGGGGGAAAAATAAGATAGCTACAAAGCAAGTCACTAAAATCATCTATTCATCATTCATTTCCCTTTTCTAATGGAAATGACTGACTTTCACCTGTGCTGAATTCCATTTTGGGCTACAATATTTTTAATGTTAATCTGAGAGTTCATCTTTTAGTTTAGGCTTTAACTGTAGTTCAGATATGTCTGGTGAATTTATATTTATAAACAGATTACATCCTTAGTTGAAGGAAAAGGAAGTTAGAGTCAGAAATGATCTTTTGAATATAGGTCCCTAGCCTGGCCCTTTGTACTCATGTTTGAACTGAGGAGACGGAATAATAAGGAAACTTAGGAACTCATTTTTATGAGAAATTCTGAATGTGCAGATCCAAGCCACATTGTACTACAGCCCTACTGAGGACTGTGAATGAAGGCTACAGGGAACACAGTGTCACTTGGGCGAATTAAGGGTTCCTAGTTCTGGGGCACCTGGGATATCAGCACTCTCCTAGAGGGGCTGGTGTAGTGGTGAGCAGTACCAAAAACAGATATTCTTGAGGTGTCAGGGGGAAGAAGATGAGAAGGCCTCTCATGAGCCATCAGAAAGAGATTTTGGAAAACCAGTGACATTTGGACTTTTCTTTTTAATGTGACCAGTTTAACATTCACAGGCTGGAAAAACTTGGGTTGACATTGAATGAAGACAGGGCCATGTTTAACATGCATCAATCTGTCATAGGCCTTTGCAGATAATAAGTATAGAAATCTATGAATGGCTTTTAATTATGTGGCTGGAAAAGAGAAAAATCCAGATCAAATAAATAAATAGTTGTGCAGTGTAGTAGAATTATAGTCTCCTAACTGAGACATTATGTAGTTTTTTGACTTTAGGCAAATTTTGCATGGATTATTAAATGATTGGCCCTAATTCTTCATCCCATACTAAATCCATACCCTTGGCAGGGTCTCTTTGTGGACAGAGAGAATTTCCCTGCCCTTTGAGTTTGAGCTTGGCCATGTAACTTACTTTAGGCAAGGGCATTTGGGTAGAAACAAGTGTTTCAGTTCCAAATCCAGACCTTCAAATGCCTTGTGCACATCCACTTGCTCTCTTGTGCTTTCACCAGTCAGTTCAGTTCAGTCACTCAGTTGTGTCCGACTCTTTGCAACCCCATGGACTGCAGCAGGCCAGGCTTCCCTGTCCATCACCAACTCCTGGAGCTTGCTCAAACTCATGTCCATCAAGTCAGTGATGCCATCCAACCATCTCATCCTCTGTCGTCCCCTTCTCCTCCTGCCTTCAATCTTTCCCAGCATCAGGATCTTTTCCAATGAGTCAGTTCTTCGCATCAGGTGGCCAAAGTATTGGAGTTTCAGCTTCAATATCAGTCCTTCCAATGAATATTCAGGACTGATTTCCTTTAGGATGGACTGGTTGGATCTCCTTGCAGTCCAAGGGACTCTCAAGAGTCTTCTCCAACACCACAGTTCAAAGAGCATCAATTCTTTGGTGCTCAGCTTTCTTTATGATCCAACTCTCACATCCATACATGACTACTGGAAAAATCATAGCTTTGACTAGATGGACCTTTGTTGGCAAAGTAATGTCTCTGCATTACTTTGGTCATAGCTTTTCTTCCATGGAGCAAGCGTCTTTTAATTTCATGGCTGCAGTCACCATCTGCAGTGATTTTGGAGCCCCCCAAAATAAAGTCTGTCACTGTTTCCATTGTTTCCCATCTATTTGCCATGAAGTGATAGGACCAGATGTCATGATCTTAGTTTTCTGAATGTTGAGTTCGCCATTACCATGAGAAAAACCTATTCCAGTTGGCCCACTGGGACAAAGTCATTTGGAGTAAACCCAAGGACCTAAAATGTGAAACAGAAGTTCCCTAAGCACAAAAACCTAGATCAGGGAAACCCCAAATCAGCAAATGCCCACGGGGGCATTACTTAAATATATGCTTGTTCTAACCTGCTAAGAGTCTGCAGTTGTTTGTTATGCAGCAGTGGCTGACTGATACATCTTGTTATCTTTCTGGGCCTCAGTTCAGTTTCCTTGTCATTAAATGGAATATGTTTACTAAACAACCTCAGATCTGTTCTGGCTTTAACCTTTTTTTCCCCCTAAAATAAACTCCTCCTTCATTTCTATGTAGCTGAATATTGTTCTTTATCTTTTTTACACTTCTAAAGCATATAGATTTCAGAAGTGCTGCTCCTATGGCTGGATATATCAGTTTTACATTTAATAACACTCACTGAGCAATAGAAAGTCTTTCAATTGTAGCTAAAGAGCCACATGAAAAGTGCAGAATTGAGCCTCAGATAAATAGTATACATTTAATTTCTGACTTTCAAAGTTTCAGAATGATCTCCTTGTTTCCTTATTGACTGAAAATAAGTGTGTCTCCTGGACAGACAGGTATGAGGGTAAGAAGGGCCAGCATCTTCTAGATTCCTGGGAAGCACTTATATTTTGGCTTACGGAATTCCACCCAAAAGGGATGCATCAAGGCTTACCTTTGGAGACAAGTGATTATTATTAGCTTCTTCCCTGGTATGATGTCTCTGTACGAATTTTTTTATAACAACTCCTCAACTATACCATGCAATTTCCTCACATAGCAAAACAACACTATTTAACTTCTTTCAATACAGGAAGTTAACTTTATCCTTTGTTTTCTTTCTTTTCTTTGCTGCATTAGAAGTATATACAAAAACCTACTGCACCACCAGCACTGCCTACAGGTAGAATGCATACATGGATCTGAGCTTGCCAGGCTAATGAAGGCTAAAGATTTGGGTCATCAGCTCTATCAAGAAAGAAAAGGGGACCAGATAGAGAAAGAGGGTGTGTGTGTGTAGATAAATAGGTGGAGGGCTGAACCCTGGAAGGAACAGGAGTGGGACAAGATATTGGGTGTGGTAGGCTGAAAAATACCACCATCCCAAAATATGTCAGGTCCTAATCTCTGGATCATTGTAAATATTACCTTATAGGGCAGTAAGATCTTTTCTTGAGCTGAATAGAATATTCAGGATTATCATGGTGGGCACTAAATGCAATCATATGTAGAGGGAGGTAGAAGGATCGATGAAAGAAGAGGAAGCAATGTGATCACAAAAGTGGTGACAGGAATGATACAGCCACAAACCAAGGAAGCCAGCAGTCTCCAGAAGCTCTAAGAGGTGAGGAATAGACCATCCCTAGAGTCCTGTTCTGCTGACACCTTGATTTCAGCCCAGTGATATTGTCAAGATTCTTAGATCAATCACATCTGCAATCTGTCTCCATACAAGTTAACACTTCTCTCTTCTCCATCTTCACCCCTGCTGCTGAAGCAGATGCCAAACTGGGGAATGAAATAATGGCTTCCCCTCATTGTAGGTTCCCCAGTCTCTAAGAATTATTTTATTCTTCCCAATTCTTCACATGGCTTCTAATGTGGAAAAGAAAAAAATCATTATAATGATTATATATATATAAAAGAGAGAGTATATGTATTATATATATTATAGCTATTTATGAAGTCATATTTTTTAAAACAAGTATAAGATTATAGGCATATTCATCAAGCAGTGGAACTTTCAATGCAAAGATACACGAATATTTTTCATTTCCTGAAGAACCATTACGCATGTCCTAGTATAGGGACACTCAGGGGATCTGGTGTAATCTGACACTTTTTTCCATTGTCCCAGTGGCTCTGAACATTGCCCAGAACCTAGTTCAGTTCTTCATGGTTTGTTCAAGGAAGATTATAGAGCTCAGGCTGATCTTCTTATCTCCCTAATTGTTGGTGAGCACAAAGTCCTCAGGCTGTCTCCAGATCTAGCAGTTTGCTTAATAATCACTTCTCCCTGGCTTCTAAGAAAGGAGGAGATCAGTCTCAGACATTACCAGTTACTGTGTTGTGAATTTATTATCTCAGCCCCTTTTAAGCACTCAATCAAACCTTGGATACAAAGAAGACTTGTCAAGAGTTATAGAAAAAGCTCTATAAGGTGTAAGTTGTCAATAAAACTCTATTAAATTCATTTTATTCTTCTTCTGCTTGTCTTTAAAATCCTCTACTGACTCTCAGAATTCACAGTGTCACTCAGCTAGGGCTGTTTCTAGTTGTTATCAGGGAGTTCAAAATGAAATAGCAATTGTTTGGTGGTGGTGGTTTGTGTGTGTGTGTGTGTGTGTGTGTGTGTGTGTGGCAAATTAGCAAGTATATCACACAAAAGGGAAAGCACTCCCTCGACCCCAGCTTTTCTGGGGAGGGGTGTGTGTGTGTGTGTGTGTGTGTGTGTGTGTGTTTTGGCCAAATTCATTTCTCCCGTTCACTCCCTTCTGGTTGTACACCTGCAATTTGATCACACACTACAATAACTTAATTTTGCTTAATCTGATTATACTTGACTGAAATGAAAAGCAGTGTTTATATGATATATTGGAGGATTTGTAAGGGGAAAGTGTTTAATATTTTAACAGACTGTAATAGCTTAAATGCAGGGTTTCTTTGCCTTACCTCCATTGATATTTTGAGTTGAATAATTCTTTGTTATGGGGCAAAGTCCTTTGCATTCATAGGATGTTTAGCTGCACCCCTGGCTTCTACTCACTAGATGCCAGGAGACAAAAAAATATGCCCAGACATTGCCAAATGTCTCCAAGAAGGGGGACTGATAACCTCTACTTTAAACTGTAAATCTATTTTGAGGAGAAGATTGGAGCAGTCTGAGAGAGACTGTTGAAAAACATGTATTAGAAACTGTGGTAGCCAGCCTCTAACATGGCTCCCCATGATCCTGCTTTCTGGTATTCCCACCCTTACAGAGTCCTCTCCCATACTTAACAGGTCTGGCTGGATAACCAATAGGATACTGTGGAACTGACACAAAGTGATTTTTAAAATTAGGTCTTAAGAGACATTGCTCTCTGAGATTTCTTGTTTCGGGGAAACTAGTTGCCATGTCATGAGGACACTCAGTAGCCCCATGGTGAGGTCCACATGGCAAGAGCATTATGAGTGAACCGTAAGCGGAAGTGGATCCTCCTGTGAAGCCATTCCTGGAAGTTCATTCCTGGATGACATCTTGACTGCACCCTCATGAGAGACCCTGAGCCAGAATCACCCAGCAAACCACTCTTGAATCCCTAATGTGCTGAAACAGCTTATTGTTTATTGTTATTTTAATCCTCTAAGTTTTAGGATAATTTGTTACACCGACTCAATGGACATGGGTTTGGGTGGACTCCGGGAGTTGGTGATGGACAGGGAGGCCTGGCGTGCTGCGGTTCATGGGGTCGCAAAGAGTCGGACACGACTGAGCAACTGAACTGAACTGAACTGAATAACAATTAATAGAATTTAGAACAAATATTACTTTCAAGCAAAGAAAACATTTCTCTGTCCAATAGTTTGCTTTTGTTTGCTTTATAAGAGAGGCTTTCTTTCATCTAGTTAAACAAAGATTTAAAGAATAGGTACTATCAATCACAGCAAAGCTAACAGAATAAGGACAAAAGCAGATCAAAAGAATAAAGCTAAAGTTTTGGTGAGGAAGAAACAGAACATACACTTTACCTGGCTAAATTCAGGGAGATACCTAGTTCCTGAAGTAATGGGACTAAGCAAATGAATAATTTAATGAGTAAAAATGTCTTTGTAAACATTGGCTTTTCATTTATTAATAAATATGGTTCCACTTACAATGCTGTTGGGCTTCCCTGGTGGCTCAGTGGTAAAGAATCCTCCTGCAATGCAGGAGCTGCAGGAGACATGGGTTTGATCCCTGGGTGGGGAAGATCCCCTGGAGGAGGGCATGGCAACCCACTCCAGTATTCTTGCCTGGGAAATGCCATAGACAGAGGAGGCTGTTGGGCCACAGTCCATAGGTTCGCATAGAGTTGGACATGAGTGAGGCAACTTAGCATGCACATAGAATGTTGTTATAGGTCATTACAATACTAATATTTGTTCAAAAAATTAAAATAACTATAGTTTATTTTGTGAGATTATGCTCTCAGGGTTGTGTATCAGTTAGCTATTACAATACTAATGCTGCATAGCAATCTCCTTCAAAAACCCAGTGATGTATAGTAACACTTACTTCTTACTCATGCGTCCTAAAGTCAGTAAGAGTTTGGCTAGGCTTGACTCTAGCTCTCTGTTCAGTTCATCTCAGCTCCACATCTCTCTCAGATCAGCAGCTTACTCCAGGTGTGTTCTTCTCATGGTGAAGACAGGGTGCAGGAGTGCAGAGAGAAACACTGGATAGCTTTTAAGGCCTAGACTACAGCTGTCACTTCTGCTCACAACCCACTGACTGAAGCCAGTCACATGGCCAAGTTTAACATCAATGTGGAAGGGAAATACACTTTTTCCACGGAGCTTTGAGGACACGGAGTGGGAAAGAATGAATATGTGGTGAATAACAGTCTAATCTACAGGCTGTTTTCTTCTTTTTGTCTGTTTCTATGCATTTATCATTCTTATACTGTTGTGGATACATAGAAATTTATGTTTCACAATTTGCGAGCATGACTTGTGCTTCACAATTTACAAAGCTGATTATACATTACGAAGCTTCACTCTCTATTGTTTTTCTGACAGGTACAATGTTTTTTCCCTTTGGTCCATCAGGCTATTATATTAAAACATCATGGGGGAAGGTGAGGCTTATCCCATAGATGGGCTGTTGACTTGGAATGCATTCAATAGTAAATAACATGAAACTTAACGGTTGCTGAAACAAACAGGAGTTCATCTTTCTCATGTGACAAGCAGTTCAAAGGCAGGCAATGTGAGGCAGACGGTATCATCGAAGTCCCAGCTCTTATCTTTCTCCACTCCATGACTGTTAGTCTCTTCATGGTTGTAAGATGGCTGGCGCAGCTTCATGCGTCAAGTCTACATTCTTGTCAGGAAGAAAGGATAGAGGACCATGGCAGCTGATGTTCAGAAAGCAAAACTTTCCCAGAACCACCCCAAGTAGAGGTCCACTTATATCTCATTAGAAAAGATGGTTTCAAGCTCTATAGCCTCGATAACAAAAGAAGGCAAGGGTGAAAGCTACTGGAAAGGGGTGTTGACACAATCTATATTATCTACCAGAGTGACACAGGCGATCCCTATGCCCAACCCTCCCTATCTCTAAGTAATCCTTACCTTCAGGAATCTATCTGTAGTAAGTACAAAATACTCATGCCCTGGGTACTCCTAACTAAACAATAACCTTGTCCTTGGGCCTCTGTTCCACTTAGGAACTTGCCTGTCTGAGTTTTTCTTTAGGCCACCTAGAAATTAGTCCTGAATTTTCTATATTGATTTAGAAGTTTTGTATTCTTAAGCAATGTTATAACTTTTGATGATTTGAAAAGTAACAGGCAAAGTTATTATTTTAAGGCGGTGTCCTGGGGCAACTTAGTTAACTACTCTGTGCTTATTGGGGGGAAAAAAAAACTATCTTGCAGGGTTGCTGTATAGATAATAAAGAATATTTGAAAAGGATTTCACACTTTACCTGGTATTTAGAAGTTGAGTTTTGTTAAGTGCAGTCAATGTATTCTTAAATGGTATACTCATTATGCTTTCAGCCTTGCCATGTATTACAATGTTTCAGTGTAACACTCTGAGGAACCAAAGGGGTAAAAGGTACTTATCAAAAAAGGAATATACAGTGAAGTCTTATACCCTGCAGCTGATATTATTACCATTATTGTTCTAGGATACTTCAACTCATTCTGATTGGACAGTTCATCCTCCTTTAAATATCCGGTAACTTTGCAAACAGTTTTAGAGCATGATAAGGCTACCAATAATATGTTTAGAACCTGCACCCAGGATTGCTTTCATCAGGATGCTAAGCCTGCACCATCTTGTGTATCAGGCTTCTAGAATGGTCAAATACTAAGAGGATGAGTAGGTAGGATTTTTTTAAATATGAAGGGGAAATGCAGAGTAATAGACAACTATCTTTCCTGAAACATAGTATCTATGCCAGGCAGAAATTGTCTTCCTCCTTTCCTTTCTATCCCCTCCTCACCAAAGCTCCTCTCTGCTTCTCCTTAGAGTGGAGTCGGACACGACTAAGCGACTGAACTGAACTGAACTGAACTGAAAGCAATGGGAGAGAGTAAGACAGTTTCTGCCACTCTTTTCTAGAGAGAAAAGCATTTGATTTTTTCCCTTCCTTCTTATTCCTCAAATTCACTGGTCACAAAACTTCTACATGTGCTATTTTCTACTCACTGTTCTAACTGGGATTCAGATCCAACTATTCAGGTTAAAGTTAACTCGATCAAGAGCCAATTAGTGGTTTTTGTCATACATTGACA
Organism: Odocoileus virginianus; assembly: GCF_023699985.2. Taxonomy (NCBI): domain Eukaryota; kingdom Metazoa; phylum Chordata; class Mammalia; order Artiodactyla; family Cervidae; genus Odocoileus; species Odocoileus virginianus. The sequence goes on from NW_027224268.1 coordinate 644,650, forward strand.
TGAATCAGCCATGGATTTACATGTGTTCCCCATCCCGATCCCCCCTCCCACCTCCCTCTCTACCCGATCCCTATTCAGTCGTTAACTGCACATGACATTAACCCAGATGAATAGACACAATACCTACTACAAACTCATTGGTAGGCTGAATGTTCATGTTGAATTTCCCTCAACTTCACACACTAGAAGGAATCATAGGTTCTCTCCCTTTATTATCAAAGATTAACCCCAGTAATTTGGGGGTGAAGAGAAAGCAACCATCAAAAATTTTTAAAGGAAGTATTTCTTCTTATCGTTAATACCTAGTAATCACTCTGAATGTGAGAGGACTTAACTTTATAATAGTCCTCAAGTCAAGATGTCATTTAAAGTTTTTCATTCTGTACATACTTGCATGTTTAGATTAATTTTCATAATCCCAGTAAGTAGAAGGATGGATACATGTTTGACCCTCTTGCCAACTGATAGGTATGAAGAAAATGGTGATGATGCTGGTGGTGGGGTCTTCTAAGTATCATTAGCATTTAAACAAGAGAGAGGACAATCCTGATACTTCAGCAAGATTTACCCAGAACCTGGATTTGCTTAAATCATCATAAAAGATCAGAATTTGAAGGTGCCTTTACAATCACACCCTCATGTTACAGCTGGCTGTTTGGTGCTTGTGTGTATGTCTGAGAACCACCATGTGCTAAATGTTATCAATGATGTCCACCTAGCCATGAATGAGTTCCCATTAGACACTGGGCATCTCAAGGATAATGACTAGGGATCACCAATGCATCTCCAGCACTGGAGCAGCCTGTCATGCAACTACTTAGTATATATTGCTTGACTCAATAAACTATTCTTGTTTGAGAAGAGCTAAGTCTTTTTCATTACAGCAAAATTGAATATAATAATGCCAAGTTGGAGAGAATATAGGAGAAGGAAGTATTGAAAGCGGAGTGTGTGAAAAGAGTATCAATTTCACAGTTTGGGGCAGCACAGTCTCTTCCAATTTATTAAAAAAAAATACTCAGAAATATCACTTTAAAAGTAGGTTCAAAGTATTATAGAATTAATTTTACTATCCTCTCTCCTTTTTGTTTTTCACTTGGGCAACAGGTTAAAATAGCAATTCATATGATGTTTAACCTGTTGTGCAGTTGTTCACCAACACTTCCGATTTAGTACCCTTTGTGTTTCTGTTCACAGAAAATATTAATTTACATGGGAAACAATAATTCCATTTGAGGGCTTTTTGGAAATATATTCCGATTAAAGTATTTGCTTTGAATAGTTTTCTTGAGGCTGTCATATTAAGAGTTCAAAAAAGAGAGAAGCAAATAAATGTATTCTTGATAAATTATATTTTAGCATTTTGTGGCAGCCTGGTAAAGTCTGGCTGACTATTGTCAAGGTCATTGTCTAGGGAAGATGTTCTCAACGGGGGTGATTATGCCTCCCAGGGGACATCTGGCGATGTTTCGAGGCAATTTTAATGTCACAGCTGGGAGAGAAGCTGCTACTGGCCTCAAGTGGGATTCTGCTTACTATGCTTCAATGCACAGGACTCAGCCCCTGAAAATGAAGAGCTATCTAGCGCCGAACGTCAATAGTGCCATAGTGGAGAAATACTGTTCAGAGTCAAGAGCCCCCACTCCCTACAGTAGAGGAACCATATCATTTATCATCTAAATCAGGACACTGTTGAATTGAAGGGGGGTACTATTAGTAGGAACTTCCCTGGTGGCTCAGATGGTAAAGCATCTGCCTGCAATGTGGGAGAGCCAGGTTTGATCCCTGGGTTGGGAAGATCCCCTAGAGAAGGAAATGGCAACCCACTCCAGTACTCTTGCCTGGAAAAATCCCATGGACAGAGGAGCCTGGCAGGCTACAGTCCATGGGGTTGCACAGAGTCAGACATGACTGAGCGACTACATAAGTAAGTACTATTAGTAGGTATGCCAGGACAATAGGCATAAACAGGGACAGTCCCCCACAAAGACCCTGTTTCCACACCTAAAGGTTATGTGAACCTGGGCAAACAGCATCCTCAATTGTAAAGTGAGGACATAAGATTAGCCCCAGGTCCCTTCTTGCTCCAGCATTTTAGTTCCAAGGAGGTAAGCCTTTAGTGTCTCAAGCACACATTATTCTTTATATGTCACCTCTGTCAGTCCATATTCTCTTCTGGAGCAGGCCTCTATCCAACTCATTTTTCTGTCTCCTTTGCTCTCTTCACACAAGCCCCACAGAAACAATGTTTGTTCCAGCAGATTTACAACTTCCCACAGAAGCAAAATATTAACATGAAAAATTTTAATAACAAACATATTTTGGTCATACTTCTCCATGGGGAATGGATATGGGGCTTGACTTTCCCTTCTTGAGTTACTGCCATGGCAGTATAATTTGACTGCTAACTTAGGGCACTCTTGAGAGCAAAAGGGCATGCTGTTAAAATCCACAGCAGGATAATAGGCATGAACTGGGAGGCAGGGTTGCCTGAATCAGGTTAAATGCCATTAGGATTCAAATTGCCACTCAACAGAAGTGTGAGCCTAGCAGACATATTATGCCTGCCCCTTATAACCCCTGACCCCAATTATATGGCCTTTTGAAGACAAAACATAGCTAGTTCCTTTCATCCCCCTTGGGTAGTATTTGAATTTTTCGTTCATTCTTATCCAAAGCTCATTTTTCCCCACACATATTCCACATTAAACTTGCTGACCTTTGAAAGCAAAAGGAAAAAGTCCAGGAGCCCGGCTCACATTAATTCCACTGAGTTTTACTCCAAACCTTGGCTTACATGTTTGAATAGCACATCCTTTAGAGAATGCTGGGACCCTTCCTGATTCACTTGAGCAGTTGAGGAAAGAGAAGGCTCTGAGCCTGTGGTCTCCCACCTTCTGATGAAAACGGTAAAAGCATTTAATCTCTAGGCTGGGAGATTGTAGAGTGAAAACAGGCTCTACTCCCTTATATGCATTTACTTACTGATCTGTTTCCCTCTTCTGAAATGTTCTTATGGGTATTATTTATCACTTCATCCCAAGATCTTGCACAAAGCGAGCATTTAATATATGTTTATTAAATGAATGGATGGATGGGTGAATCACAAGGAAATTCCACTTGTCACCGGTATGGATCAAAATCAATGACTCCCTGCTGCACTCACACAGTCTTGAGTAAAGAATACTTGAGCTGGAAAGTCCTTTTCTCTCCTTCTTGCCCCAGTCCTTACCTCCTTCACCAAGTTATTAACCCTTGCACAAGTCATGTAGCATTGTTCGAGGTGGAGAAATCAGCTTGATGAAAGCCCATAGCCAATGAGAACCAAAATAAAGGAAATGTAAATAGAGTACCAAATGTAAATGGAACTACCCAGTTCCACTTCTGGGTATCTATCTGAAGAAAACCAAAGCACTAACTTGAAAAGATATCTGCACCTCTATGTTCACTGCAACATTATCAGGAATAAACAAGATATAGAAACAATCTAATTGTTCATTGATAAATGAATGGATAAAGATGTGGTCTATAAATACAATGGAAAACTACTAAGCCATAAAAAAGGGAATCTTGCCATTTGTCACCACAAATGGACCTTGAGGGCATTATGTTAAGAGAAATAGGTCAGACAGGGAATGACAAATACTATATGATATCACTTATTCATGGAATCTAAAAAACCAAACTCACAGAGAACAGACTGGTGGTTGCCAAAAGTGGGGGTGGGCAAAATGGATGAAGGGAGTCAGTATGTATAAACTTTCAGTTATGATATAAATAAGCCCTGGGGGTGTAATATACAGCATAGTGACCATAGTTAATAATACTATAGAATATATTTGAAAGTTGTTAGCAGAATAGATCTTAAAAATTCTCAATAGAAGAAAAAAATTCTGTAACTATGAATGGTGATGGATGGTAACTAGACATTGTGGTGACCATTTCACAATATATACAAGTATCAAATCATTGTATTGTACACCTGAAACTAATATAATGTTCTATGTCAAGAAAATAGAAAGGAAAGGCCACACTCCCCATCCGGGATTATAATGAGCTGATGTCTATAGAGGGTTTCTCTGCTGTAAGATACCATGATTACAACAACTATCATCGTTAAAATTATTTTAGTCTATTGGCAGAATCAGGTAACCCTTCTAGAATGTTATTTTCTGAACAGAGGAAATGAAGCTGGAAGGATGGAATGTTCAGTGCACTGGTCCTGATGAAGTCTTCTCTGTGGCCCTGGGCCTTTAGTGCACAGCCTCTCACAGTGCATCACTGGCCTTGCGTCTTCATTCCCCAAATGGAGATTGAGAACTTTGTATATTCTGGGCACTGCAGTAAGTGCAAGGATTAAAAAGGGACTAAATAGTCAGGATCCCTCATGTTCACAAGTCCTAATATTCAAAATTCAACTGCCATGTCGCTTAAAAGAAGTTTGAAAACCCATGTACATCCCTGACCCATTTTTAAGTTGACATCTCAAGTTTTTCATCACAAATTTAAATATTTACAAAGGCTAGTTACCAAAGCATTATAAATATGGACATTTTCAATTAAAGCAGAGACATCATTTATTTAAATATATCCAACTGAGTCCAAATACCATTTGATAACTAGCACCATTTGCTTTTTTTTAAGGATATAAAAAATGTTTACAGTATTTCCTTTTCTCCTTCATCTCATATTTCCATTCTATTTCTCCCACAGAATTTTATCCTGTTGAAATTTATTTTTATGTTTGAAAGACTCCAGTCATCCTATAACACAGAAACACATACTTTTATCCATGTGACCATACAGTTCAACTTTCTCACCAAAGCATAGGTCAACCATAGCACTGCTTGTTAAAAATTGGAGAGCAATTACACAGCTCTACTATGTAAGCTCTACTATGTACAAAAAATGTCTTAATGACTCAAATAACCACGATGGTGTGGTCACTCATCTAGAGTCAGACATTCTGGAGTGTGAAGTCAAGTGGGCCTTAAGAAGCACCACTACAAACAAAGCTAGTGGAGGTGATGGAATTCCAGCTGCTGCTGCTGCTAAGTCGCTTCAGTCATGTCCGACTCTGTGTGACCCCATAGACGGCAGCCCACTAGGCTCCTCTGTCCCTGGGATTCTCCAGGCAAGAATACTGGAGTGGGTTGCTGAATATTTCCTTCTCCAATGCATGAAAGTGAAAAGTGAAAGTGAAGTCGCTCAGTCGTGTCTGACTCTCAGCGACCCCATGGACTGCAGCCTACCAGGCTCCACCGTCCATGGGATTTTCTAGGCAAGAGTACTGGAGTGGGGTGCCATTGAGTTCCAGCTAAGCTATTTCAAATCCTAAAAGACGATGCTATTAAAGTGCTGCACTCAATAGGCCAAAAAATTTGGAAAACTCAGCAGTGGCCACAGGATTGGAAAAGGTCAGTGTTCATTCTAACATCAAAGAAAGGCAATACCAAAGAGTGTTCAAACTACCACACAATTGCACTCATTTCACATGCTAGCAAGTTCACGGTCAAAACCCTCCAAGCTAGGCTTCGACAGTATGTAAATCGAGAATTTCCAGATGTTCAAGCTGGATTTAGAAAAGGCAGAGGAACCAGAGAGCAAACTGCCAACATCCATTGGATCATAGGGAAAAAAAAAAAAAAGCAAGAAAATTCCAGAAAAACATCTACTTCTCCTTCAATGATTATGCTAGAGCCTTTGACTGTGCAGATCACAGGAAAGTGTGGAAAATTCTTAAAGAGATGGGAATACCAGACCACCTTACCTGCCTCCTGAGAAATCTGAATGCAGGTCAACAAGCAACAGTTAGAACCAAGACATGGAACAATGGATTGGCTCCAAATTGAGAAAGGAGTCTGTCAATGCTATATGTTGTCATCCTGCAGAGTACATCATGCAGAGTACATCATGTGAAATGCTGGGCTGGATGAAGCTCAAGCTGGAATCAAGACTGTGCTGGGAGAAATATCAATAACCTCAGATATGCAGATGACACCACCCTAATGGCAGAAAGCAAAGAGGAACTAAAGAGCCTCTTGATGAAGGTGAAAGAGGACAGTGAAAAAGCTGGCTTAAAACTCAGCATTCAAAAAAATAAGATCATGGCATCTGGTCCCATCACTTCATGGCAAATAGATGGGGAAAAAATGGAAACAGTGAAAGACTTTATTTTCTTGGGCTCCAAAATCACTGTGGACAGTGACTGCAGCCATGAAATTAAAAGACACTTGCTCCTTGGAAGAAAAGCTATGACAAACCTAGACAGTGTATTAAAAAGCAGAAACATCACTTTGCTGACAAAGATCTGTAGAGTCAAAGCTATGGTTTTTCCAGTAGTCATGTACAGATGTGAGAGTTGAGTCATAAAGAAGGTTGAGCACTGAAGAATTGATGCTTTTGAACTGTGGTGCTGGAGAAGACTCTTGAGAGTCCCTTGAACTGCAAAGGAGATCAAACCAGTCAATCCTAAAGGAAATCTGTCCTGATATTCATTAGAAGGACTGATGCTGAGCTGAAACTCCAATACTTTGCCGCCTGATATAAAGAGTCGACTCATTGGAAAAGGCCCTGGTGCTGGGAAAGATTGAAGGGCAGGAGGATGGACTGGTTTGATCTCCTTGCAGTCCAAGGAACTCTCAAGAGTCTTCTTCAACACCACAGTTCAAAAGCATCAATTCTTTGGTGCTCAGCTTTCTTTATGGTCCAACTCTCACATCCATACATGACTACTGGAAAAACCATAGCTTTGACTAGATGGACCTTTGTCGGCAAAGTAATGTCTCTGTTTTTAATATGCTGTCTAGGCTGGTCATAGCTTTTCTTCCAAGGAGCAAGCGTCTTTTAATTTCATGGCTGTAGTCACCATCTGCAGTGATTTTGGAGCCCCCAAAAATAAAGTCTGTCACTATTTCCATTGTTTCCCCATCTATTTGCCATGAAGTGATGGGACCGGATGCCATGATCTTAGTTTTTTGAATGTTGAGTTTTAAGCCAGCTTTTTCACTCTCCTCTTTCACTTTCATCAAGAGGCTCTTTAGTTCCTCTTCACTTTCTGCCATAAGGGTGGTGTCATCTGCATATCTGAGGTTATTGATATTTCTCCCGGCAATCTTGATTCCAGCTTGTGCTTCATCCAGCCTGGCATTTCTCATGATGTACTCTGCATATAAGTTAAATAAGCAGGGTGACAATATACAGCCTTGACATACTCCTTTCCCAATTTGGAACCAGTCCATTGTTCCATGTCTGGTTCTAATTGTTGCTTCTTGACCTGCATACAGATTTCTCAGGAGGCAGGTAAGGTGGTCTGGTATTCCCATCTCTTTCAGAATTTTCCAGTTTGTTGTGATCCACACAGTCAAAGGCTTTGGCATAGTCAATAAAGCAGAAGTAGATATTTTTCTGGAACTCTCTTGCTTTTTGATGATCCAACAGATGTTGGCAATTTGTTCTCTGGTTCCTCTGCCTTTTCTAAATCCAGTTTGAACATCTGGAAGTTCTCAGTTCATATGTGGTTGAAGCCTCGCTTGGACAATTTTGACCATTACTTTGCTAGCGTGTGAGATGAGTGCAACTGTGCAGTAGTTTGAATATTCTTTGGCATTGCCTGTTCTGGAATGAACACTGACCTTTTCCAATCCTGTGGCCACTGCTGAGTTTTCCAAATTTGCTGGCATATTGAGAGCAGCACTTCATTAGCATCATCTTTTAGGATTTGAAATAGCTCAACTGGAATTCCATCACCTCCACTAGCTTTGTTCGTAGTGATGCTTCCTAAGGCCCACTTGACTTCGGACTCCAGGATGTCTGGTTCTAGGTGAGTGATCACACCATCGTGGTTATCTGGGTCATTAAGATCTTTTTTGTATAGTTTTTCTGTGTATTCTTGCCACCTCTTCTTAATATCTTAGTAGAAGGAGCATTGCTGTCTATAAGGGGGAAAAATATAAATACATTCCTGGGAAATAATGAAATTTAATCAATCCTCTCCTTAAGAAATATGAAATGTTTAGCCTTTCTGATTTTTGTTTGTTTTCCAATAAAATAGGGCAAAAAATTTTATTGGATACACACTACTGAGTATTAAAATTCTCTTAATTTCTCACCATGGTGCCACTGGGTAAGAAGGAGAAAGAAGAAATAATTAACAAGAAACCCAAAAGGTGAACCACATACAAATTGGAAAGATTTGCACATTTACATGTTTCCCATCTTCAAAATAGTAATAGCTCCCATTATCTGAATGCTTACTATTTGCCAATCACTATGCCGAGCACCTCAGAAGGATTCTGTTGAGTCCTCTATTATTGTTCCCACTTCACAAATGAGGAAACTGAAGCTCAGCGAGGTTAAATAACTGGAGTATATCCAGCGAATAGTAGGGTTGGGATTTGAACCCAGACAGTATACACAGTGAACCTGCACTTTCCACCACCACATTCTACTGGTTCTAGGCCCCAAACTCCAACATATCTCAGTTATGGGGAACACTAATGTTTCTTCCAAACATTTACAAGGAAAGATATGATCAGAAACTGTCAAATCTCTCAAAGCAAAAGAAAGTAGTATCTCAAAGTAAGTTTTCAACCATTATGTATGCCCACGGATACATGGCAAACAATGAAAGGAATCCAGGAGTGTTAAAATTACCAGTTATACTAAAAGCAAAATAAAAGAGCTAGAGTATTTTCATCTTAATCTATTTTCCTTAGTTTCTGTTAGGTTAAAATAACTGTCAAGTAATAGTCTATTTTAAATTCAAAACTGACACAGACTTTAAAGTTAAAAGAACCTAAACTAAAGGTTGTGGGGGTGGGGGAGGAAGCATCTGGCTGGCGAATCGCTCAGTTCAGCTCTTTGTCATGTAACATCTCAGTCCTAGTACATCTTTCTGATGTTCACATTTACATCATTCAGAACAGCACTGTTTGAACCTACTGTCTATCATCAGTGACTAGGTGCTCTGGATGTTTACCTCTAATTCTTCCAAATTTGCTAAAGAAGAAAAAGACTCTCATGTTGAGTTTTATTTTTATACTTTAAACGTTAAAAACGTGACTCTTATATAAAGTGAGCACATATCACAGATTATTTCTCTCATTAATCAGAAAATAAACCATGTTCAAAGGATAATGTGAGAGACTGAATATATATAAGAACAGAAAGAAATAATGTAGGAATGAGATTATAAAATTTGATACAAAAGTACATCCTCCTACAGAGCAACAAAAATGTAACCATCTATTTTACTAGACAGAATTATTTACTTACATCTCAGTTCAGTTCAGTCACTCAGTCATGTCCGACTCTTTTGACCCTATGGACTGCAGCATGTCAGGCTTCCCTGTCCATCACCAACTCCTGGAGTTTGCTCAAACTCATATCCATTGAGTTGGTGATGCCATCCAATCATCTCATCCTCTGTCATCCCCTTCTCCTCTTGCCTTCAGTCTTTCCCAGCATCAGTCTTTTCCAATGAGTCAGTTCTTTGCATCAGGTGGCCAAAGTATTGGAGCTTCAGCTTCAGCATCAGCCCTTCCAATGAATATTCAGGACTGATTTCCTTTAGGATTGACTGGTTTGATCTCCTTGCTATCCAAGGAACTCTCAAGAGTCTTCTTCAACACCACAGTTTAAAAGCATCAATTCTTCGGCACTCAGCTTTCTTTATGGTCCAACTCTCACATCCATACATGACTACTGGAGAAACCAGAGACTTGACTAGACGGATCTTCGTCAGTAAGTAATATCTCTGCTTTGTCATAGCTTTTCTACTAAGAAGCAGGTGTCTTTTAATTTCATGGCTGCAGTCACCATCTGCGGTGATTTTGGAGCACAAGAAAATAAAGTTTGTCACTATTTCCATTGTTTCCCCATCTATTTGCCATGAAATGATGGGACCAAGAACTTCCAGATGTTCAAGCTGGATTTAGAAAAGGCAGAGGAACCAGAGATCAAATTGCCACTGGATCATAGAAAAAACAAGAGAATTCCAGAAAAACATCTACTTCTGTTTCATTGACTATGCCAAAGACTTTGACTGTGTGGATCACAACAAACTGTGAAAATTCTTCAAGAGATGGGAATACCAGACCACCTTACCCACCTCCTGAGAAATCTGTATGCAGGTCAAGAAGCAACAGTTAGAACTGGACATGGAACAACAGGACTGTTTTCCAAATTGGGAAAGAGTACATCAAGGCTGTATATTGTCACCATGCTTATTTAACTTATATGCAGAGTACATCATGCAAAATGCTGGACTGAATGAAGCACAAGTTGGAATCAAGATTGCAGGGAGAAATATCAATAACCTCAGATATGCAGATGACACCACTATTATGGCAGAAAGCGAAGAGGAACTAAAAAGCCTCTTGATGAAAGTGAAAGAGGAGAGTGAAAAAGTTGGCTTAAAACTCAACATTCAAAAAACAAAGATTGTGGCATTCGGTTCCATCACTTCATTTACATCTGAATCAGACCAAAAAAAATGTGAAGTTATCATATAATCTCTCAGAGGCTAGGCCTCATTCAAGAGCAAATAGTAAAACAAACAAAGGTATATTTCCTTCTAGAATTACATGATTCTTGGATGAGCCTGTAGAAAAAGCTCCTGTATGTCACTGAAAGGATACATATTCATCCTTTTGTCTTATTTCCAAGTTTTAGATAATTTTTCTGAACAAATGGGCGGCTGCAACAGTGCACAAGTGTGACCGAGAGGAGCTACCCCACGTCCGAGGTCAGGGGTGGCGGCCGAGAGGAGCTACCCCACGTCCAAGCAGCAGCTGCGCTTTGCTGGAGCAGCTGTGAAGAGATACCCCACATCCAAGGTAAGAGAAAACCAAGTAAGATGGTAGGCACTGAGAGAGGGCATCAGAGGGCAGACAGACTGAAACCACAATCACAGACAACTAGCCAATCTGATCACATGGACCACAGCCTTGTCTAACTCAATGAAACTAAGCCATGCCGTGTGGGGCCACCCAAGACAGACGGGTCATGGTGGAGAGGTCTGACAGAATGTGGTCCACTGGAGAAGGGAATGGCAACCACTTCAGTATTCTTGCCTTGAGAACCCCATGAACAGTATGAAAATGCAAAAAGATAGGACAATGAAAGAGGAACTCCCCAGGTCGGTAGGTGCCCAATACGCTACTGGAGATCAGTGAAGAAATAACTCCAGAAAGAATGAAGGGAGGGAGCCAAAACAAAAACAACACCCAGTTGTGGATGGGACTGGTGATAGAAGCAAGGTTTGATGCTGTAAAGAGCAATATTGCATAGGAACCTGTAATGTTAGGTCCATGAATCAAGGCAAATTGGAAGTGGTCAAACAGGAGATGGCAAGAGTGAACATCGACATTCTAGGAATCAGAGAACTAAGACAGGCTGGAATGGGTGAGTTTAACTCAGATGACCATTATATCTACTACTGTGGGCAGGAATCCCTTAGAAGAAATGGAGTAGCCATCATAGTCAACGAAAGAGTCCGAAATGCAGTACTTGGATGCAATCTCAAAAACAATAGATCTCTGTTCATTTCCAAGGCAAACCATTCAATATCACAGTAATCCAAGTCTATGCCCTGACCAGTAATGCTGAAGAAGCTGAAGTTGAACAGTTCTATGAAGACCTACAAGACCTTCTAGAACTAACACCCCCCAAAAATGTCCTTTTCATTATAGGGGACTGGAATGCAAAAGTAGGAAGTCAAGAAACACCTGGAGTAACAGGCAAATTTGGCCTTGGAGTACAGAATGAAGCAGGGCAAAGGCTAATAGAGTTCTGCCAAGAGAACACACTGGTCATAGTAAACACCCTCTTCCAACAGCACAAGAGAAGACTCTACACGTGGACATCACCAGATGGTCAACACCGAAATCAGACTGATTATATTCTTTGCAGCCAAAGATGGAGAAGCTCTATACAGTCAGCAAAAATAAGACCTGGAGCTGACTGTGGCTCAGATCATGAACTCCTTATTGCAAATTCAGACTGAAATTGAAGAAAGTGGAAAAAACCACTAGACCATTCATGTATGACCTAAATCAAATCCCTTATGATTATACAGTGGAAGTGAGAAATAGATTTAAGGGATTAGATCTGATAGACAGAGTGCCTGATGAACTATGGATGGAGGTTCGTGACATTGTATAGGAAACAGGAATCAAGACCATCTCCAAGAAAAAAAAATGCAAAAAAGCAAAATGGCTGTCTGAGGAGGCCTTACAAATAGCTGTGAAAAGAAGGGAAGCGAAAAGCAAAGGAGCAAAGGAAAGATATACCATTTGAATGCAGAGTTCCAAAGAATAGCAAGGAGAGATAAGAAAGCCTTCCTCAGCAATCAATGCAAAGAAATAGAGGAAAACAACAGAATGGGGAAGACTAGAGATCTCTTCAAGAAAATTAGAGATACCAAGGGAACATTTCATGCAAAGATGGGCTCAATAAAGGACAGAAATGGTATGGACCTAATGGAAGCAGAAGATATTAAGAAGAGGTGGCAAGAATACACAGAAGAACTATACAAAAAAGATCTTCATGACCCAGATAATCACAATGGTGTGATCACTCACCTAGAGCCAGACATCCTGGAATGTGAAGTCAAGTGGGCCTTAGGAAGCATCACTACGAACAAAGCTAGTGGAGGTGATGGAATGCTCCAGCTGAGCTATTTCAAATCCTGAAAGATGATGCTGTGAAAGTGTTGCACTCAATATGCCAGCAAATTTGGAAAACTCAGCAGTGGCCACAGGACTGGAAAAGGTCAGTTTTCATTCCAATCCCAAAGAAAGGCAATGCCAAAGAATGCTCAAACTACCGCACAATTGCACTCATCTCACACGCTAGTAAAGTGATACTTAAAATTCTCCAAGCCAGGCTTCAGCAATACGTGAACCATGAACTTCCAGATGTTCAAGCTGGTTTTAGAAAAGGCAGAGGAACCAGAGATCAAATTGCCAACATCCGCTGGATCATCAAAAAAGCAAGAGAGTTCCAGAAAAACATCTGCTTTATTGACTATGCCAAAGCCTTTGACTGTGTGGATCACAATAAACTGTGGAAAATTCTGAAAGAGATGGGAATACCAGACCACCTGACCTGCCTCTTGAGAAACCTATATGCAGGTCAGGAAGCAACAGTTAGAACTGGACATGGAACAAACAGACTGGTTCCAAATAGGAAAAGGAGTACGTCAAGGCTGTATATTGTCACCCTGCTTATTTAACTTATATGCAGAGTACATCATGAGAAACTCTGGGCTGGATGAAGCACAAGCTGGAATCAAGATTGCCGGGAGAAATATCAATAACCTCAGATATGCAGATGACACCACCCTTATGGCAGAAAGTGAAGAAGAACTAAAGAGCCTCTTGATGAAAGTGAAAGAGGAGAGTGAAAAAGTTGGCTTAAAGCTCAACATTCAGAAAACAAAGATCATGGCATCTGGTCCCATCACTTCATGGCAAATAGATGGGGAAACAGTGGAAGCAGTGTCAGACTTTATTTTTTTTGGCTCCAAAATCACTGCAGATGGTGACTGCAGCCATGAAATTAAAAGATGCTTATTCCTTGGAAGGAAAGTTATGACCAACCTAGACAGCATATCAAAAAGCAGAGACATTACTTTGCCAACAAAGGTCCATCTAGTCAAGGCTATGGATTTTTCCAGTGGTCATGTATGGATGTGAGAGTTGGACTATAAAGAAAGCTGAGTGCCAAAGAATTGATGCTTTTGAACTGTGGTGTTGGAGAAGACTCTTGAGAGTCCCTTGGACTGCAAGGAGATCCAACCAGTCCATCCTAAAGAAGATCAGTCCTGGGTGTTCATTGGAAGGACTGATGTTGAAGTTGAAACCCCAATAACTTTGCCCACTTGATGAGAAGAGCTGACTCATTGGAAAAGACCCTGATGCTGGGAAAGATTGAGGGCAGGAGGAGAAGGGGACGACACAGAATGAGATGGTTGGATGGCATCACCAACTCAATGGAACATGGATTTGGATGTACTCTGGAAGTTGGTGATGGACAGGGAGGCGTGGCGTGCTGTGGTTCATGGGGTCGCAAAGAGTCGGACACGACTGAGCAGCTGAACTGATGGTGACTGATGATGGAATTTCAGTTTCACAGTCTTCAAAATTCCCATGAGCAAGAGTATCCTTTGTAGAGTTTATCATGATTTATGATTCTCATGAAGGTATCAGTCATTTAGTCATGTTTGACTCTTTGTGACTCCATGGACTGTAGCTTGCCAGACTCCTCTGTCTATGGAATTCTCCAGGCAAGAATACTGGAGTGGGTTGCCATTCCCTTCTCCAGGGGATCTTCCTGACCCAGGGATTGAACTTGGGTCTCCTGCACTGCAGGCAGCTTCTTTACCATCTGAGCCACCAGATTCAGCCTGGTGATTCCAGACTTCCAGCTTAATCTCTGGCAATCAATTTATTCCAGATGGTGTCAGGTAAATGTACTCTCATCCCGGGACGTCATCATCAAATTTGGTAATAGAACCAAATCCCACTCTACTTCTAAGCTCCCTCCCTTCTCTTCCCCAGCACTGATTCTAAAGCCTGAAGGATACTGAGAGACTACTGTCAAGAGGCCTCAGGGGGAGGACACAATCTATTTTTGAGTCACTCTGCCTTAAGTTCCACTGGGTTCACTGTTGAAGTATTGTCATCTGTCTTCTTCAGGAAAGACAACTGAAACTGGGGGCTCTGGAAGGCAGTAAATTGGTTCCTGCTTACACAGTGCCTTCTCTCAATTCACCTTCACCCTTACACAGGCTTGTGTGGCTCAGAAATGCTTCAGGGAGGACCTCATATTTGACCAGGCCCTTGGAGTATGTGTAGGACTTAGAAGCATGGAAAGAAGAGTTGAGGGCATTCTACACAGGAATACTAAGGTGAGCAAAGACATAGAGTGAGAACAAGAATGCAGTCAATGTGGCTTCACTAGAGTCAAGGTTTGGAGATGTGAGAAATAAAGAGTGACAAGTAAGGGTTGTGGGGTATAGGATATAAGTAGAAGGTAACATTTGTTGAGTACCTACTATGTGTCAGGCATTTTTGAGACTCATTTTGCAATGTCAATTTCAAATATTATTCCTTATTCCCCAAGTCAATATGTTAGAGAGAGACCTTTCACAATTAAAATATAGAAGCAGAGTAGTCCTTCTCCTAAGATTACATATATATCTTCCATTTCCCTTATAAGTAAACCACCATCAGATGCCAACTTTTTCTAGAAAAATTTGTCCTGCGTGTGGCCTCAGCTGAAAGCTAAACACAACTTATTCTCTGATGCTTGTGTCTTACATGACAAACCATGCCTGAAATTGACATCGCCATCACAATAATCACTATTCTGGCTAATGTTTACCGAGCAATTATTATGTGTCAAGACTGTTCCATGCAATCCCCACAACAAGCCTTCAGGGTAAGCACTACAATCAATTTCCAATTTGTAGAAAAGGAGTCTGTGAAATGAAGACAGAAGCAATAAAGGCAAGGCCCCAGAGTCGATAAGTGATGGTACTAGGATTTGAATCCAGGCCTCTGACTCCACACTGAAGAGAAATCTACAAAAGAAAAGCTGCTGCAATGGCTGCATGGTGACTGTGGCTCTTCCCAGCCTTCCAGTTTCACGTGCACCTGTCTCCCGGCAGTCTCACATCTCACCTCCACCCTTCCAGTCTGCCCAAAAGTCAAGAGCAAACACGCTGACAAAATTGCTCCACCTATAATAATAAAGGCAGAACATCTCTATCAAGCATGGTAGTGAAAGAGAGAAAGTAAAGGAATGAAGAGACAGGTGAAAGGCAGTGGACACAGTGATTACACTGGTAATCTGGAACTAGACTTTCTGAGTTCAAATCCTGGCTTCATGACTTATTAGTTATGTGACCTTGAGGAAGTTACTTACCTTCTCTCTGTGCTTTACTTTCCCCATCTGCAAAATTAGGATAATGATACACCCTACCTGTAGGTCTTTATAAGAATTAAACGAGTGAATATGTGCAAAGCATATAGAACAGTGCCTGAGATGTTAAAAAAACAGGATACAAAATAGAGAAACAAAATGCAAGACTAGATTAGCAGCTCCTCTTCAGGCAAGGAAATAGGCCTTGCCTTCAAAAGGCCATCTGTCAGAAACTTTGCTCACAGATCTAAAGCTAAACTACACCAAGGGTAGCAACTGGCATGCAGTGGAGGCAGGCATGATTAATTTGCTTTGGTTCCAACAGAGCAGCACTGCTATGTATGATAGCATGTGTCTTTCAAGTTCAAGAACAGAAAAGTTTTTGAGTACAAGTGTTCAGTAAAGAGGGCTGACTATCTCCCTTCAGTAATTCAGTTTTCCTAGTGGGTGATCCATTCATTGTGCTGACTGAAAATGGCCAGTCAGCCACTGTGTGTTGAGTCGCTCAGTTGTGTCCGATTCTTTGTGACCCTATGGACTGTAGCCCACCAGGCTCCTCTGTCCATGGGGATTCTCCAGGCAAGAATACTGGAGTGGGTTGCCATGTCCTACTCCAGGGGATCTTCCAACCCAGGGATTGAACCCAGGTCTCCCGCATTGCAGGCAGATTCTTTACCACTGAGCCACCAGGGAAGCCCAAGAATACTGGAGTGGGTAGCCTGTCCCTTCTCCAGGGGATCTTCCCAACCCAGAAATCGAACTGGGGTCTCCTGCATTGCACAGATTCTTTACCAGCTGAGTTACCAGGGAAGCCATATGAGATACTATTTGCCAAGAATGGGAATTATCTCTATTTGGATAACATCCCATCAAAACTGTGTAGTGGAAGTCATAAAATTGCCAAATTGTACATAGCTCATTAAGTAACTGAAGAGGGGCAAGACTGGTGGGCTGAGTCTTGCCACATTAGCCAGATCCTCCTATTTTTTCCTCCTGAAGATTTTTGCCTTCTATACCAGCTAGATTTTGTCCTTTCCCTTTTAGGGCCCTTTTTTCTATAAACCTCACCTCATTATGGCATCATTTTATCAAGCAACGGACTTAATGACACATAATGACTTGCAGAGCTGATGCTCCTGTGAGTCCCTTAACTGTGGATCATAAAAGCACAAGTCCTCTGACACCCTGCATAGTGGTTCTGTTGCTCTGCCATTATCTTTTTTTTTTTTTTTAGCAATAATGTTGTCATTTCTTTTATTTATTTTTTTAATTGGAGGATAATTGCTTTACAATGTTGTTAGTTTCTGCTGTACAACAATGTGAATCAGTCACATAGTGTACATATATCCCCTCACTCTTGAGCCTCCCCCCTACCCTCCCATCCCAGCCCTCTCAGTCATCACAGAGCACCCTGGGCTACACAGCAGCTTCCCACTAGCTATCTACTTCACACATCGCAGCGCATACATGGCAATGCTACTCTCTCAGTTAGTCTCACTCTCCCCTGCTCCCCACTCCCATGTCCACATGTCCATTCTCTATTCCTGCATCTCTATTCCTGCCTGCAAATAGGTTCAACTGAACCATTTTTTCTAGATTTCCATATATAGGCCTTAATATAAGATACTTGTTTTGCTTTCTTACTTCACATGGATACTGTTTATCTTTTCTTTTCAGTGGTTGCTTACACTGCTTTTCTTCATCAATTCCTTTCTTCCCAGATCACTGCGAAAAGTCAATGCTTCCACCTCATGTAGTAGAATAGGTTCTAACATGTATAGCTGTTACAAAATATTGAGGAAAGTAGATCGATAGAAAGCAAAATAATTTTTAGTTCCACAGTTTGTCTTGATAAAATTTAACATTTAATTGTGTCAAACAAGCAAAATATTCTAGCAAAATATGAAGTTTATAGAAATAGTAGCTATATTTTATCGTTATCTTTTCTTTCTAAAACATAGATTTTGCTGTTAAAACTGTTTTCTACACCTTTCAATGTGATACTCTTTGTTCCTTTAAAAACTTTTTGTTTTGTATTGGGGTGTAGCTGATTAACAATGCTGTGATAGCTTCAGGTGAGCAGCAAAGGGACTCAGCCACACATATACATGTATCCATTCTCCCCCAAACTCCCCTCCCATCCAGACTGCCACAAAACGTTGAGCAGAGTTCCGTGTGCTGTACGGCAGGTCCTTGTTGGTTATCCATTTTAAATGCAGCAGTGTGTACATGTCCATCCCAAACTCCCTAACTATCCCTTCCCCCCGTCCTTCCTCCCCACCACCCCCTCCCCCAGCAGCCATAAGTTTGCTCTCTAAGGCTGAGTCTCTAAATGTGATAGTCTTATCTTAGGGGCAAAATCTTCTTCAGATACCTTAATTTTAAAATGTATCAAACAGCAAATTAAGGCAGATTTATTTTTCAGACTGGTAACCTATTAGAAATGCATTTACTTCTTCCCTGGGTTCTGTTTTTCCCTAGCTTTCTTTCCCCTTTCCCTTTAGAGTTGGCCTGTTTGCATAGGAGACCCTCCTTCTTTCCAAGGACCCTCACTTCCCCTCAACACACATAAAACACAAAGGTTCTAAACAGAACATTTAATTTGGTTATAACCAAAGAATCCCAACAGGAAATTATGTATAATTTCATGTTCTACTCATAAACACCAGGTGTTGTTGCTTGTCTTTTGTTAAGGGATTATTTGTACCTCATGTTTTACCAAAATTACCGTATGTGACGCTGTTGGGTTGCTAAGTCCCTTCTTAATATTATGCCACAAATATCCAAAACAACTAACTATAGCCCTATAAAAGATACAGTTCTTTGTTTTTTACTATCACGCTGCTGATTCATCATCAATGCACTTATTTGTATTGTCCTGTTACTTGGTCCCATTTGTTATAAAGATACACAGATGTGCCTATTAGCTGGCTGACATCAGAGGAACAGGCTGTGTCAATTTGCTGTTTTCCAGGAAAGCCAAATGATCTACAAAACTTTCTAGTAGAACCTTTGCCTTATCTAATAAGAAGACTTAATGATTATTAGTCTCAAGTTTTCGAATCACTGTTTTTCTCCAGCTGACTCAAGATGTGTCATGAAAATGTTCAAGAAATTACCAAATGAACCGTCAGAATGGGAGAAAATAAAGCAAATGAAACAACTGACAAAGGATTAATTTCCAAAATATACAAGCAGCTCATTCAGCTCAATACCAGAAAAACAAACAGCCCAATCAAAAAGTGGAAAGAAGACCTAAAAAGACATTTCTTCAAAGAAGACATACAGATGGCTAACAAAGATGGCTTTTCATCCTTATATGAAAAGATGCTCAATATCACTCATTATTAGAGAAATGCAAATCAAAACTACAATGAGATATCACCTCACACCAGTCAGAATGGCCATCATCAAAAAGTCTACAAACAATAAATGCTGGAGAGGATGTGGAGAAAAGGGAACCCTCTTGCATTGCTGGTGGGAATGTAAACTGATACAGCCACTATGGAAGACAGTATGGAGATTCCTTAAAAAGCTAGGAATAAACCACCACCCAGCAATCCCACTCCTAGGCATATACCCTGAGGAAACCAAAACTGAAAAGACACATGTACCCCAATGTTCACTGCAGCACTATTTACAATAGCTAGAACATGGAAGCAACCTAGATGTCCATCAACAGATGAATGGATAAAGAAGCTGTGGTACATATATACAATGGAATACTACTCAGCCATAAAAAGGGAACACATTTGAGTCAGTTCTAATGAGGTGGATGAACCTAGAGCCTATTATACAGAGTGAAGTAAGTCAGAAAGAGAAATATAAATATGGTAGCTTTTGAGTGTTTGAGTGTCTCCTGCAGAGGCACGGGTCAGCAGTGGCCTGCTGCAGGGACAGGGGCTCTGGCTGCAGCAGACCTGGGTCATGTGGCATAAGCCCTCTTGGAGGAGGTCGCCATTAGCCCCACCACAGAGCCGCCAAGCAGATGACCCACAAACTGCAGAACAATTATACCAAAGAAATTCTCACACTGTTAAGAAATTTCTAGGACCCACAACAGATTTCCCAACCTGGGGATCTGGCAAAGGGACTGAGAACCCCCAGGGAATTTGACTTTGGAGGCCAGTGGGAGACTGAGCCAGACTTACTGTGAGTGTCCAGGAGTCTCCAGTGGAGGCATGGATCGACAGTTTGGCAAAACAGTCAGGCAAAACAACAGGGAGGGAACACAGTCCTGCTCATCAGCAGAAAACTGGATTAAAGGTCTACTGAGCATGGCATCTACTGACTCAATGGACATGAGTTTGAGTAAACTCTGGGAGTTGGTGATGGACAGGGAGGCATGGCATGCTGCAGTCCATGGGGTCGCAAAGAGTCGGACACGACTGAGCAACTGAACTGAACTGAACAGAGCGTGGCAAAATGGCTGTCTGAGGAGGCCTCACAAATAGCTGTGAAAAGAAGAGAAGGGAAAGGCAAAGGGGAAAAGGAAAGATATACCCATTTGAATGCAGAATTTCAAAGAATAGCAAGGAAAAATAAGAAAGCCTTCCTCAGTGATCAGTGCAAAGAAATAGAGGAAAACAACAGAATGGGAAAGACTAGAGATCTCTTCAAGAAAATTAGAGATACCAAGGGAACATTTCATGCAAAGATGGGCACAATAAAGGACAGAAATGGTATGGACCTAACAGAAGCAGAAGATATTAAGAAGAGGTGGCAAGAATATACAGAACTATATCAAAAAAGATCTTCATGACCCAGATAACCATGATGGTGTGATCACTCACCTAGAACCAGACATCCTGGAATGAGAAGTCAAGTAGGCCTTAGGAAGCATCACTATGAATAAAGATAGTGGAGGTGATGGAATTTCAGTTCAGCTAATTCAAATCCTAAAAGATGATGCTGTAAAAGTGCTGCAATCAATATGCCAACAAATTTGGAGAACTCAGCAGTGGCCACAGGACTGGAAAAGGTCAGTGAAATTTCAAAGAAAGGCAATGCCAAAGAATGTTCAAACTACCACACTATTGCACTCATCTCACACATTAACAAAGTATTGCTCAAAATTATCCAATAGAGGTTTCAATAGTACACAAACCAAGAACTTCCAGATGTTCAAGCTGGATTTAGAAAAGGCAGAGGAACCAGAGATCAAATTGCCAACATCTGTTGGATCACTGAAAAAGCAAGAGAGTTCCAGAAAAACATCTACTTCTGCTTTATTGACTATGCTAAAGCCTTTGTGTGGACCACAACAAACTCTGAAAAATTCTTAAAGAGATAAAACCACCTTACCTGCCTCCTGAGAAATCTGTATGCAGGTCAAGAAGCAACAGTTAGAACTGGACATGGAACAACAGACTGGTTCCAAATTGGGAAAGGAGTACATCAAGGCTGTATATTGTCACCCTGTTTATTTAACTTATATGCAGAGTATATCATGTGAAATGTCAGGCTGGATGAAGCACAAGCTGGAATCAAGATTGCTGGGAGAAATATCAATAACCTCAGATACACAGATGACACCACCCTTATGGCAGAAAGTGAAGAGGAACTGAAGAGCCTCTTGATGAAAGTGAAAGAGGAGAGTGAAAAAGCTGGCTTAAAACTCAGCATTCAAAAAACTAAGATCATGGCATCTGGTCCCATCACTTCATGGCAAATAGATGGGGAAACAGTGACAGACTTTATTTTAGGGGGCTCCAAAATCACTGCAGATGGTGACTGCAGCCTTGAAATTTAAAAGATGCTTGCTCCTTGGAAGAAAAGTTATGACCAACCTAGATAGCATATTAAAAAGCAGAGACATTACTTTGCCAACAAAGGTTCATCTAGTCAAAGCTATGGTTTTTCCAGTAGTCATGTATGGATGTGAGAGTTGGACCATAAAGAAAGCTGAGCACCGAAGAATTGATGTTTTTGAACTGTGGTGTTGGAGAAGACTCTTGAGAGTCCCTTGGACTTCAAGGAGATCCAACCAGTCCATCCTAAAGGAAATCAGTCCTGAATATTCATTGGAAGGACTGATGCTGAAGCTGAAGCTCCAATACTTTGGCCACCTGATGTGAAGAACTGACTTATTGGAAAAGACCCTGATGCTGGGAAAGATTGAAGGCAGGAGGAGAAGGGGGGGATGACAGAGGATGAGATGGTTGGATGGCATCGCTGACTTGATGGACATGAGTTTGAGCAAGCTCCAGGAGTTGGTGATGGACAGGGAGGCCTGGAGTGCTGCAGTCCATAGGGTTGCAAAGATTCGGACACCACTGAGCGGCTGAACTGAACTGATACATACATATGGAATCTAAAAAGATGGTACTGATGAATTTATTTTCAGGGCAACAGTGGAGAAACAGACATAGAGAACAGACCTATGGACATAGAGGGAGGGGAGGAGGGAGAGGAGAGATGTATGGAGAGAGTAACATGGAAGTTTACATCACCGTATGTAAAATAGATACCCAGTGGGAATTAGCTGTGTGACTCAGGGAACCCAAACAGGGGCTCTGCGACCACCTAGAGGTGGGGTGGGGAGGGGATGGGAGGGAGGGGACACGGGTGTACCTACGGCTGATTCTTGTTGATGTATGACAGAAAACCACAGAATTCTGTAAAGCAGTTATCCTTCAATTAAAAAAATAAATAAAAGAAATTAGCAAATGAAATTAACTTTAGTTCAACCTAAACTTGGTTGGATGTCTTCATTTTGAAGGTAGTACATTTATCAAATTAAATACAAACATGATGAAAAAATTAAAAGGAAAAAATCGTACTTTTCCTCTGCAGTAGATATAGATACTGTTTTACAAAACTTAGTGGATTCTAAAATAAACAAAAGCAAAAATAATCTAAAAAATTGATATATCTAAAATTAGGTGTTGAAAGTTCTAACTCTATTCTATCCTCTGTGGACTATAATCCCTAAAACTGAGCCATGCTGCTGTAATCACTTTAACTAACTGGAGGAAATGAGCCTATGATGAGACTACAGTTGTCAAAAAATAACTAGGTATAGAAAATGTTTTTGTAATATTAAATAATATTCCAAATGTTGAATATCAGAACAATAGGCAGGCATCATAGATCTCCCTGTCTCCCAGGTTCTTATGTAACCAGGGTCTTGCCTTAGTTTCAAGTGATCTCTGCTTCACCCAGAGATGTAAAAACACCAAAATTAAACAGTCTCTTTTGTTTTGATTGCATATAATATAAAATACTCCTAAAGCTTACCAACAAACCTAAGGCATATATTGAGATAACTCACAGACGAAGCAGACTTATCATAGCATCCCATGGTACCCCTGGTTTGCGCTGAATTTTACCTTTTACAGGATTTTATCACACTAACACTTCAATCAACAATTTTATTTAAACGTTATTTTCTAGCCTTCTTCCAGTGAATATTTTGGTGTCTGGAAGAGGAAAAAACAATTTTTGCAAGATAAAAACATCGGCATTTTCAACCAAATAAAAGATATTGCCTGTGGGGATTCTGTTGGATTTTATAAGCATAACACCATAGCTGCTGTTACAGGCAGTAAGTTAATGATTGAGGTTAAATTCAGGAAGCAGCAGGAGGCCAAAGGGGATCCTAGAGCCAGCTGGAGGAAGAGGTTGGTTAGGGAAGGTTTCTAAGAGATCATCAAGCATTGATAGGCAAAAGAGAGAGAGGAAGCTTCACTTCAGAGAACAGATGAAATAAAGACATAAAAGTAAAATTTAGTGCTATGGCATGTGGAGAAAACTATAAACAATTTGGTGGTGTTGGGGTACAAAATATAAGGCATAGATGAACAATAATGTCCTACAGCATAGCACAGGGAACTATATTCAATATTCTGCAATAAACCATAATGGAAAAGAATATGAAAGAGAATATATAGGTATATGTATGGCTGAATCATTTTGCTACACAGTAGAAATTAACATAACATTGTAATTTCTACTTGGCTTCAGTGCTTCTACTGTGTCTGCTGTTAATTGAAGATAACCAGCTGAATATAATCCTTATGGCAAAGAAGCATATTTTGGGGTGGCAAGTTCTGTTTCTCCATCACTGGTTTAATGTTCTGTTGTTGCTGTCTTGAAATTCTTAATAATTTTTGAACAAAGGGTCCTGTAATTTCACAAATGATGTTTAATTTGTGTATAAGACTATGTATAAGAGTCATGCTGTTACACACCAGGAAGAAAAATAAACTTTCCATTTAACATTTATAATACCTCCAAGCCACCCAAAATGTTTGACAGTAAGAAAACTTAGATGACCTTTATTCCTATGTGTGACCTCATAGAAATGTTTTTATATTTTTTAATCTCTTGAATCTGGTTTGCCTGAAGAAAATTAAAAGGAGGAAAGCTCTTTAAATTATGTTAGGCTTATGGACCCCTGTGCCCCAAACTGGCAGAAATAAAATAGGAAAGTTACAGATGCTCAACTATAAATATTAAAGGATATTTTTATCTTCTTACTGGAAATATAAAAAGACTTGATCCACAAAGGTAATCGTAATATTTTTTAGTGTTATGATAGTATTGAGAATATAAAACCAAATCATAATTATGTACTATATGCATACCTATAAATAGCTTAGTCATTTTGTGGTCAAAATGCAAATACACACTGTCAAAGGGATAAATTAAACACTTCCTGGGAATTTACCCCGCTCTTCACATAGAAGGCAAAAAAATGTGCTGGTTGAAATGCTTCAGTACGCTCCTGATACTCACTGGCACACAGAGGAGAATCAGTTGATTTTTGTTTGCCCAGAAACCAAGTGTGAGAGACGCTTCTGGAAGTAACATCGCGATGGCTGCCCAAGGAGAACCCCAAGTTCAGTTCAAACTTGTTTTGGTTGGTGATGGTGGTACTGGAAAAACTACATTCGTGAAGCGTCATCTGACTGGTGAATTTGAGAAGAAGTATGTAGCTACCTTGGGTGTTGAGGTCCATCCTCTTGTGTTCCATACCAACAGAGGACCTATTAAGTTCAATGTATGGGATACAGCTGGTCAGGAGAAATTTGGTGGACTGAGAGATGGCTATTATATACAAGCTCAGTGTGCCATTATAATGTTTGACGTAACATCAAGAGTTACTTACAAGAATGTGCCTATAACAAAGGAGGCAAGGATATACAATGGAAAAAAGATAACCTCTTTAATAAGTGGTGCTGGGAAAACTGGTCAACCACTTGTAAAAGAATGAAACTAGAACACTTTCTAACACCATACACAAGAAGTAAACTCAAAATGGATTAAAGATCTAAATGTAAGACCAGAAACTATAAAACTCCTAGAGGAGAACATAGGCAAAACACTCTCCGACATAAATCACAGCAGGATCCTCTATGACCCACATCCCAGAATTTTAGAAATAAAAGCAAAAATAAACAAATGGGACCTAATGAAACTTAAAAGCTTTTGCACAACAAAGGAAACTATAAGCAAGGTGAAAAGACAGCCCTCAGATTGGGAGAAAATAATAGCAAACGAAGCAACAGACAAAGGATTAATCTCAAAAATATACAAGCAACTCCTCCAGCTCAACTCCAGAAAAATAAATGACCCAATCAAAAAATGGGCCAAAGAACTCAACAGACATTTCTCCAAGGAAGACATACAGATGGCTAACAAACACATGAAAAGATGCTCAACATCACTCATTATCAGAGAAATGCAAATCAAAACCACAATGAGGTACCATTATACGCCAGTCAGGATGGCTGCTATCCAAAAGTCTACAAGCAATAAATGCTGGAGAGGGTGTGGAGAAAAGGGAACCCTCTTACACTGTTGGTGGGAATGCAAATTAGTACAGCCACTATGGAAAACAGTGTAGAGATTTCTTAAAAAGCTGAAAATAGAACTGCCATATGACCCAGCAATCCCACTTCTCGGCATACACACCAAGGAAACCAGATCTGAAAGAGACACATGCACCCCAATGTTCATCGCAGCACTGTTTATAATAGCCAGGACATGGAAGCAACCCAGATGCCCATCAGCAGACGAATGGATGAGGAAGCTGTGGTACATATACACCATGGAATATTACTCAGCCATTAAAAAGAATTCATTTGAATCAGTTCTAATGAGATGGATGAAACTGGAGCCCATTATACAGAGCAAAGTAAGCCAGAAAGATAAAGACCATTAGAGTATACTAACACATATATATGGACTTTAGAAAGATGGTAACGATAACCCTATATGCAAAACAGAAAAAGAGACTCAGGTGTATAGAACAGACTTGTGGACTCTGGGAGAAGGCGAGGGTGGGATGTTTCAAGAGAACAGCATTGAAACATGTATATTATCTAGGGTGAAACAGATCACCAGCCCAGGTTGGATGCATGAGACAAGTGCTCAGGCCTGGTGCACTGGGAAGACCCAGAGGGATCGGGTGGAGAGGGAGGTGGGAGGGGGGACTGGGATGGGGAATACATGTAAATCCATGGCTAATTCATTTCAATGTATGACAAAAACTACTGTAATGATGTAAAGTAATTAGCCTCCAACTAATAAAAATAAATGGAAAATAAATAAATAAATAAATAAATAAACCAAAAAAAAAAAAGAATGTGCCTAACTGGCATAGAGATCTGGTACGAGTGTGTGAGAACATCCCAATTGTGTTGTGTGGCAACAAAGTGGATATTAAGGACAGAAAGGTTAAGGCAAAGTCAATTGTCTTCCACCGAAAGAAGAATCTTCAGTACTATGACATTTCTGCCAAAAGTAACTACAACTTTGAAAAGCCCTTCCTCTGGCTTGCTAGAAAATTGATTGGAGACCCTAACTTGGAGTTTGTCGCCATGCCTGCTCTTGCCCCGCCAGAGGTGGTCATGGACCCAGCCTTGGCAGCACAGTACGAGCACGATTTAGAGGTTGCTCAGACAACTGCTCTCCCGGATGAAGATGATGACCTGTGAGAAAGTGAAGCTGGGGCCCAGCGTCAGAAGTCTAGTTTTATAGGCAACTGTCCTGTGATGTCAGTGGTGCAGCGTGTTTGCCACTTTATTATATAGCTAAGCAGAACATGTGCTTAATCTTTGGATGCTGAAGGAGATGGATGGGCTTTGGAGTGAATGTGGCAGTTAAAAAAAAAAAAAACCTTCATTTTTTGGACCTGCATATTTAGGTGTTTTGGAACACAGTTGTTTCCTCCTTGAGTTTCAAATATAAGACTGCTATAGTCACATGACAATATTGAGAGGTGGAATCTTGTTTGTTACTGTCATTCCCATTCCTTTTCGTTTAGAATCAGAATAAAGTTGTATTTCAAATATCTAAGCAAGTGAACTCATCCCTTGTTTAAATGAGCATTTTAAAACCGCTAACAGGGAAAGTTGTGCCATGTTACTATTTGAATTGCCTTTGCTATTACCACTTAACTTGATGTCAATTAGGTTACATGCTCCTAGTTTTTTGTATACTTGAATCATTTCACATAAATGTAATGACAAGTCAACAGTATTGTATTTGATAAGAGGTGTAAGTACTATCAATAGTTAGGCTAAAATAACACTTACCCCACCTGCCTTTGGGCTTAGGTAGTGTCACCTAGGGATGAGATTTATGTGACCTGTCAAAGGTAGTACCTGTTTCAGATGTTTCAAACAAATAATTATATTTGCATTTTATGGCAGAAGTAACCATTTTCTAATGTAGAGCTTGTCAAAGTCCAATGAAGTCATAACAAATGGTTGCAGGAACTTGAGGGACATCTCATCTGTTAAATATGAATATAATTGTGCATTTACTTTTTTGTTTTTTGATGTTACATGTTTAATGTAAAGTTGGCATTCTAGGAAGATGTTCCATGTTTACCTGCTGTTAAATACTCCCAAGCTTTAAAGGTTATCAAAGATTAAGGATTTCAATGGATATATCACAGCTTTGGTGATTTTTCTCTCCCCAAAGAATTTTTCTGGGTGGTGCAAGAACACCACAGGATGCTGCAGCATAAAAGTAGGTCTTAGGTAAGCCTCTCAGTGATGTGAACAGACTGCCAAACTTTCAATAGATTAACCACTTAACGTTGTATGGTTTCCACATGTAAACATGAATTGGGTCTGTCTTGCCTGAGTTTGATCTCACTGACACCATACTGTAGCAATTAGAAATCAAGACGAGCTGTTTTCCTCTTGTAAGTACTACTGTACTATAGTTCAGTTTACCAAAGTTCTTTAGATGTCCACTTATCCTTAAATGATTACTTTCCTACCTAGAAGTAGGGAAGGATCCCTTTTTTTTTTTTTTTTTTTTTTTTTTATCTCCAAAGGATCCTTTATTGACAGAGCAGGACCGTGGCATTTATATATATATATAAAAAATGTATGATGATTTGGCAGGCAGTAATCCCATTGCCCGCCCACCACCCCTAGATTTTTCTGCCCCTCATCCCCGCCCTGCACATGGAAGGGAGATGACTGCCCCACCCAGGCCACAAGGCCATACTCCCTTGCAGACAGCGGGAAATAGGGGATTTTCCATGGCCACCCCCTGAACATCAGAAGGATCCCTTTTAAGTATATGGGAAAATGGACTGTAAAGGGTAAAATTGGATACATTTTAATTTGTTAAAATATTGAATAAATATTAATAGATTCACTTACAGATTTGAATTGATGTATATGCTATGCTATATTCAGTTCAGAACCAGACTTTAACAGATATGAAGTTTCCCATGATCAGATGAAATCTTTCATTGAGATACATGAGGGATATTTATTTGTAACCTTATGTAGAATGCCAGTATGATACTCTGAAGCCTAAATGTAACAGTAAAATTTTGGGAGCTACTTGGAGGTGGGAGAGAAATTGAGTCATTCTTGGAGGAAAATTGCAAAATATACTGCTTCTACTTTGCCTGGATTTTCTGGATCATCTGGTGTTAATTACCTTGTGGGGGATGCATTTCTCTGTCCAGTTCAGACAAATGGGGAAATTTCCCCTTCAATTTCAAATCTGGTGTGTAACGGGAGGAGCCTGCAGTTGAAAGCCAAGTTGGTATTAGCTTATTAAAACTGGTAAAAGTGAACATAAAATGTTTCTGAAAGCAAAAAAAAGAAAGAAACCAAGTTGTGAACAATGATTGATTCTGTCTTAGAAGAAGAGAGGAAGCTGCTGGTAGGACACAGGCATTGCCCAAGAGCAGCAGCAAGGTCTCAGTGGTCAACCTTTGATTTCCAAACCACACTGACCAGTTTTCAGCACTATGCAATTAGGTACTCAAAAGTAAACAGACAGCTGCATTTTTGTTAAGGGATGGGTGCTAATCTTTTCTTTTGCATTTAAAGTAATTTAATGATGGTAGAACCAATCACAGAGGAAAAGAATGCTGAGACTACACTTCTACAGCATCTCTATGTACCTAATCCTCTTAGAATCTATCCTCAAATAAACTTATTATTATCCATGATGAAACATATTTGGGGGGGGAGGTGGGAGAAGGAACTACTCTTTTTCTATACCATGTGGATAAAATACTTCTCTTTGAAGAAAACATATTTAGATACAATGACCCAACTTACTTTTTGAAAGTAAGCAGCTTACAAGTCAAGGGAAGATAAAACAATGACTTCAACAGTGTTTTATTCACTATAGAAGTTATTTAAAGTTAAGTTTCTACAGTCAGGTAGGCCAATATTTACTAGTGATGTAGCCCCAGAAATGTTACTCTAAGAGTCATCCCTGGCTATTTATGTCCCAAAGAAAAGAATGCTTTAACCTAATTACAGATATTGTATATGTGCATATACATAGGTATAAATGTACATATATATGCATATATATATATATACACACACACATAAACATAGTAGCTGTGAATATTTCAATTTCTTCTGACTATGTTACATTAAAAGCATTGCTCAGTCATAGCTATTTCTTTACAATTTTATTCCCACTGATTTCCATATGCATATCCAAGTAGCATTTCTAAAGTTTATGTGGGGATTCTTCTTTCTGTTCCAGAACTTTCACCATTTACCTTAAAAATGCTACTCATTTAAAAGATTAAAAGCCTTAAGCTGAAACACAACTAGAGTAGAAATTCCTTTTGTACAACTTGGGATATGAAAGAAGGACTCCTTGCAAATTGATTCAAATCAGTCAGTTCTAAATATTTAAAACTATAGAATATATTGGAGCATTTAGGTCTTGAGATGAATTCATCCCATCATTTATTTTAGAAATTCAAGTTTCTCTGTAATCTCATGGCTGGCAAGTTCTAGTCTAGGACTTTTATCTTTCACTAAAGCTGGTAAAACTGAGCAACTTTCATCCTGAGTCTTTATGGGGAGTCCCTGCTTTCTGAAAAGTCATTTTCATCTGACATTTTCTCATTTAAACTTTCCATTAATAACTATAGTGCATCATACCATTATAGTGTTATGTAGCTTCCAAGTCTTTGAAAAAAATTTGTTTTGTTTTATTGGTTTAACATTTAGTGTTTTATTATATTTTGAAAATTACTACTCTGTATATGATATACTGAAATTCTTGATAAAGTAGTACATATTTGCTAATTAGGCCAGATAATAAAGAAATATTCTATTCTAAGAAATTATACAAGTCAAACACTCATTTTCATCATTTATGCTCAAGGCTAAGTTACATAGGCTATTTTCTTTTGGCCTCTGGCTCAAAGTTAATTTTAGTTAAATGTTGAGTTGATCCAGTTCTTTAAAAATCATTTTTTTTTAATTTAAGTAGAGTTGATTAACAATGTTACATTAGTTTCAGGTGCATAACATAGTGATTCAATATTTTAAATCTTTTTTTAACCTATTTGTAGTAGAAAATCTCTATTGAACAAATTTTAAAACTCCACTGCAGAGTACAGAGAATTGGAATCAACCTAAAGATATATCTGTTCAATACAAAGAGTCAATATCTTAAAATACATCAAGTCTCTCTACTTCTATCAGAAAATAAAGCATGATAAAATGATTATAACAAAAACAGTTTGATTCAGGCACTTAGCAGAAAGACAGATTAATGTAAAAAAAATAGAATATAGAAATAGAGCAAAATAATTCAAGGATTTAGTAAACAACAAGAGTAACATTTTATATCAGTAGTAAGGATATGGATTATTTAATAAATTATATTAGAACAACAAAATACTTATCTGG
The DNA here is from genome assembly GCF_023699985.2 of Odocoileus virginianus. Lineage (NCBI taxonomy): Eukaryota > Metazoa > Chordata > Mammalia > Artiodactyla > Cervidae > Odocoileus > Odocoileus virginianus. Next base: position 675,732 of record NW_027224268.1, read on the forward strand.
GGAAAAAATAAAATGATTTCTTTTTTACTATCTACAACAAAAATAAATTTAAGATGTATTAAAGATTTTACTTTAACAAAAAATTAAAGGAAACACACAGGGCAGTTCAAGTTGCCTTTTTAGAAAGTATCATCTTGATTAGGAATAGTTTTTCTAATTAAGATTCAAAACCCAAAGTCATAGAACATGGATTCTCAATCTTGGCTGCACATTCAGTCAGTGCAGTCTTCAGTCACTCGGCTGTGTTCGACTCTGCGACCCCATGGACTACAGCACGCCAGGCCTCCCTGTCCATCACCAACTGCCAGAGTTTACTCAAACTCATGTCCATGAGTCGGTGATGCCATCCAACCATCTCATCCTCTGTTGTCCCCTTCTCCTCCCGCCTTCCATCTTTCCCAGCATCAGGGTCTTTTCCAATGAGTCAGTTCTTTGCATCAGGTGGCCAAAGTATTGGAGTTTCAGCTTCAGCATCAGTCCTTCCAATGAATATTCAGGACTGATTTCCTTTAGGATGGACTGGTTGGATCTCCTTGCAGTCCAAGGGACTCTCAAGAGTCTTCTCCAACACCACAGTTCAAAAGCATCAATTTTTTGGCACTCAGCTTTCTTTATAGTCCAACTCGCACATCCATACATGACTACTGGAAAAACCAGAGCCTTGACTAGCTGGACCTTTGTTGGAAAAGTAACGTCTCTGGTTTTTAATAAGCCATTTAGGTGGGTCATAACTTTTCTTCCAAGGAGTCTTTTAATTTCATGGCTGCAGTCACCATCTGCAGTGATTTTGGAGCCCAAAAAAATAAAGTCTGTCACTGTTTTCACTGTTTCCCCATCTATTTGCCATGAAGTGATGGGACCAGATGCCATGATCATAGTTTTTTGAATGCTGAGCTTTAAGCCAACTTTTTCACTCTCTTCTTTCACTTTCATCAAGAGGCTCTTCAGTTCCTCTTTACTTTCTGCCATAAGGGTGGTGTCATCTGCATATCTGAGGTTATTGATATTTCTCCCGGCAATCTTGATTCCAGCTTGTGCTTCATCCAGCCCAGAGTTTCTCATGATGTACCCTGCATATAAGTTAAATAAGCAGGGTGACAAATATACAGCCTTGATGTACTCCTTTCCCTATTTGGAACCAGTCTGTTGTTCCATGTCCAGTTCTAACTGTTGCTTCCTGACCTGCATACAGGTTTCTCAAGAGGCAGGTCAGGTGGTCTGGTATTCCTATCTCTTTCAGAATTTTCCACAGTTTATTGTGATCCACACAGTCAAAGCCTTTGGCATAGTCAATAAAGCAGAAATAGATATTTTTCTGGAACTCTCTTGCTTTTTTGATGATCCAGTGGATGTTGGCAATTTGATTTCTGGTTCCTCTGCCTTTTCTAAATCCAGCTTGAACATCTGGAAGTTCACGGTTCACGTATTGCTGAAGCCTGGCTTGGAGAATTTTGAACATTACTTTACTAGCATGTGAGATGAGTGCAATTGTGCAGTAGTTTGAGCATTCTTTGGGACTGCCTTTCTTAGGGATTGGAATGAAAACTGACCTTTTCCAGTCCTGTGGCCACTGCTGAGTTTTCCAAATTTGCTGGCATATTGAGTGCAACACTTTCACAGCATCATCTTTCAGGATTTGAAATAGCTCAACTGGAATTCCATCACCTCCTCTAGCTTTGTTCGTAGTGATGCTTTCTAAGGTCTACTTGACTTCACATTCCAGGATGTCTGGCTCTAGGTGAGTGATCACACCATTGTGATTATCTGGGTCGTGAAGATCTTTTTTGCATAGCTCTTCTGTGTATTCTTGCCACCTTTTCTTAATATTTTCTGCTTCTGTTAGGTCCATACCATTTCTGTCCTTTATTGAGCCAACTTTGCATGAAATGTTTCCTTGGTACCTCTAATTTCTTGAAGAGATCTCTAGTCTTTCCCATTCTGTTGTTTTCCTCTATTTCTTTGCACTGATCACTGAGGAAGGCTTTCTTACCTCTCCTTGCTATTCTTTGGAACTCTGCATTCAAATGGGTATATCTTTCCTTTTCTCCTTTGCTTTTTGCTTCTCTTCTTTTCACAGCTATTTGTAAGGCCTCCTCAGACAGCCATTTTGCTTTTTTGCATTTCTTTTTCTTGGGGATGGTCTTGATCTCTGTCTCCTGTATAATGTCATGAATCTCTGTCCATAGTTCTTCAGGCATTCTGTCTTGAATCTCTTTGTCACTTCCACTGTATAATCATAAGGAATTTGACTTAGGTCATACCTGAATGGTCTAGTGGTTTTCCCTACTTTCTTCAACTTAAGTCTGAATTTGCAATAAGGAGTTCATGATCTGAGCCACAGTCAGCTCCTGGTCTTGCTTTTGCTGACTGTATAGAGCTTCTCCATCTTTGGCTGCAAAGGATATAATCAATCTGATTTCAGTATTGACCATCTGGTGATGTCCATGTATAGAGTTGTCTCTTGTGTTGTTGGAAGAGGGTGTTTGCTATGACCAGTGCGTTCTCTTGGCAAAACTCTATTAGCCTTTGCCCTGCTTCATTCTGTACTCCAATGCCAAATTTGCCTGTTACTCCAGGTATTTCTTGACTTCCTACTTTTGAATTCCAGTCCCCTATAATGAAAAGGACATCTTTTTTGGGTATTAGTTCTAGAAGGTCTTGTAGGTCTTCATAGAACTGTTCAACTTCAGCTTCTTCAGCATTACTGGTTAGGGCATAGACTTGGATTACTGTGATATTGAATGGTTTGCCTTGAAAACGAACAGAGATCATTCTGTTGTTTTTGAGACTGCATCCAAGTACTGCATTTTGGACTCTTTTGTTGACTATGAGGGCTACTCCATTTCTTCTAAGGGATTCTTGCCCACAGTAGTAGATATAATGGTCATCTGAGTTAAATTCACCCATTCTAGTTCATTTTAGTTTGCTGAATCCTAAAATGTCAATGTTTACTTTTGCCGTCTTCTGTTTGACCACTTCCAGTTTGCCTTGATTCATGGAGGTAACATTCCAGGTTCCTATGCAATACTGCTCTTTACAGAATGGGACTTTGCTTCTGTACAAGTCACATCCACAACTGGGTGTTGTTTTTGGTTTGGCTCCGTCTCTTCATTCTTTCTGGAGTTATTTCTCCACTGATCTCCAGTAGCATATTGGGCACCTACCGACCTGGGGAGTTCATCTTTCAGTATCCTATCTTTTTGCCTTTTCATATTGTCCATGGGGTTCTCAAGGCAAGAATACTGAAGTGGTTTGTGATTCTCTTCTCCAGTGGACCACAGGGTGCACATTTGAATCACCTAAAGAACTTGTAAAAAGTTTCAATCCTTAGACTCCACCTTTAGATAAAACGAATCAGAGTTTCTGGGGATGGAGTCTAAGTTTCTGTTTTGCTTTTTGGGGGGTTTTTTTGGATGTTCTCTGGCTGATTTTAATACACAGTTAGGCTTGAGAACAATTGCCATAAAATAAAACTCTCAGATTATCTTGCATATCACTCTAGAAACTATCTCAGATATTCTTTGCCAAGAGGGGACCAACTGCCATTTTTACTTTGCAGCTGCCACACTGCACCCTTCTCTCTAAGGGGCTTGCTGCTTTCTTGGCCCTCAACCAGAAGCAAAAGGACAGATCCTTTCCACTGTCAGAATGCTAAAACTCTTTAAAGGTCCCATCAGTAGGGATGGTGGCAGGAAAGAGGAAGGCATGCTTAAATTGGATAATTTGAGAAGAATTTAATAAACAGATTCTATACAGATGGATTCATTCATATCTTGATTGTGGTGGTGATCACACATAATAAAATTTTATTAGACTACACACAAACAAATGAGTGAACGTGCAAACTGACGAAATCTGAATAAGGTCTACAGTCTAGTCAATAGTATTATCCCAAAGTAAATTTCCTTATTTTGATACCCTTACATATGTAAGGTATCATCAGGGTAAACTGGGTGAAGGTACACAGAACCTCTATGTACTATTTTTGACAAGTTCTTGTAGGTAATGATTTCAAAATAAAAAGTTAAAAAAAGAGACTATATACGAAGATGGCAATAAGGAGCAGGAAAATCACACAAGGGATGCTGTAGCAACCCAGAACTCAACAGCTGGTCCCAATTTCCCCTCCCTGGGCCTGAAGTGTTACTAACTAGGGGAGTTATGAGAAGAGAGGAGGGAGCACAAGCACAAACTGAACAGAAAGGGCTCTCTTACAAGTACTATGACCTTGAGACAAGGGATGCCAGGTGGGCCACGACATGGAGTTCACTGAAACTGGGACCTGGCTCATTGTCTGAGATGGAGTAAAATTAGTTTGGAGACCTGAGCGGAACTGTTTGGAGCAGCCACTGGAATGGAATTGAGGAGGTATGAGAAGAGTTTATAGGGAGTCAACCAGGGAGAAGAAAATAATTACAAAATACGTTCATTATAACATTTTAAGCTGTAATTAATCCTATAACTATTATATCACATCAAGGATCTCAGAGAAACAGAACCAATAGGAGTTACATATACATATATATGTGTATATGTATATATGTGATTATATGATTTATGGAGGCTGAGAAATCTCAAGATCTACAGTCAGAGAACTGGACACCAGGAGAGCCAAAGTGTAGCTTCAGTATGAGTCCAAAGGCCTGAGGATCAGGAAAGTTGATGATGTAAGTTCCAGTTGGAAAGCTTAGAGACTCAAGACTCCAAAAGAGCTGATGTTTGAATGCAAGTCTGGAGTCTGGAAAGACCACTCAGTTAAAATACTCAGGCAGGAAGAATTCCCCCTTGCTTACGGGAAAGTCAGCCTCTTTGTTCTCTCTAGACTTTCAACTGATTGGATGAGGCCCACCCATATTAGGGAAGGGCAATCTGCTTTAGTCAGCCTACCAATTTAAATGTTAATCTCATCCAGAAATACCTCACAGAACACATCCAGAATAATGTCTGACCAAATATCTGGGAACCCTGCAGCCCAGTCCAATTGACACATACAGTTAACCATCATAATTACGGACATAGAACTTTTTCTTACTAAGGAGTAACTCATCAGAATAGATAGCTGAATGCTCCATTACTTTGTTTCAGTCACAGTGAGATCCTATGAATAATAAAACCCTTGGCTATTGTCACTGGAAGAGTCAGATGATACTGCAAGATAAAATTTTGTTTTTCTTTCATTTATGCTGGCTATCTTTTCCCTAAGAGCTGGAAATTAATTGATTCAAATATGTTTTGACTTGAGTAATAACTTGGAAATGTACTCACTGGTCTAAGAAGCTCTCTGCTTTGGGTTGGACTCAGCAGGATTGAACTCATATGTGCACATAAGGTTTCATCACTGATCAACCTGATATGAACCACATAGGGCTTTTAATCTAGGAAATGGTGACTCAGAGAGGTAACATTCTGGGTACTTATACTGTCTATGGTTTTGCAAATCCAATATTACTTATTCTTTTTAGAAGAATGGGTAGCTGACCTTGTGCATGCTACAATCTATAGCCAAGATATAACTTTTAATATTAATGTCATTTTCACACTCAAGAGGCTATTGGTTTCCTCCTGGGTTGTTCATAAGCAGAGAAGCTGGGTTGAAAACATACACTTAGGATATTGCTCTTTGGTATTAAAAAAAGCTGGGTGTATGCTGTATGCCAGGAAAATACTTCTTTTCATGTATTTGTTCATTGTCAACTCATATTTATTGAGTACCTAATATGTGCCTGGAACCATGGCATTTTAGGGGAGCAAAATTTACCACCCCTAAAAGTTTCTTTGGCATGCATATTGAGCTGAAAACAATCAAGGCCCAAATACTCAGGAAGAACCTTGACTTTCCCCCTAGCTGCTTGAAGAATGTAGATGATGGACCTGTTCCAGGAAGAGACCTGTCACCATATATAACAAAGATACCTTTGTTATATGAACTAGGCCTGTAGACAGGGAGGAACCTAGCAAAGTCTGCTTGTTAAAATTCCTCTTTGGGTCCCACTATCTCTGGCCCAGCAAATATTAGTCTACCGAACACTTGCTGTTGCATCTCCGGGTCATTTACCTTCCTCCCCGACGATGTCCCCAACCGCTAACACCAACATCCTCTTTTGTCTTCAGTTGAAGATGGTATTTAAGGTGAGGGTTTCAGTCATTTTGATGAGTTACTCTGTTTTCCTGTGTCTCTCCCATATATATGTGTTATTACACTTTTGTGTGATTTTCTCCTGTTATCTGTCTCATGTCAAGTTAATTCTTAGACCAGTCAGAAGAACCTGGAAGGGTGGAGAAAACGTCTTCCTCCCTGACAGCATGCTGTTATCTGATGATCAGGAGGCTAGACCGTGTAGGACCTCCCTGTTCCCATGGGTATTCAGAGTGAGCTAAGAATTCATACTTGATAATTTAAAAAAAACAACAAGCTTTTATTTTAAAAGCAAAATGCAGTGATTAAACTATTTTTAAGATAGATACTTAGAGCAAGTTTTAAATCACCTGAAGAAACTTAACAGTTGTTTATATCTGTGTCTGTCTAGTCAAAGCTATGGTTTTTCCAGTAGTCATGTATGGATGTGAGAGTTGGACTATAAAGAAAGTTTAGTACCATTGAAGAATTGATGTTTTTGAACTGTGGTGTTGGAGAAGACTCTTGAGAGTCCCTTGGACTGCAAGGAGATCCAACCAGTCCATTCTAAAGGAAATCAGTCCTGAATATTCATTGGAAGGACTGATGCTGAAGCTGAAACTCCAATACTTTGGCCATCTGATGTGAAGAACTGACTCATTTGAAAAGACCCTGATGCTGGGAAAGACTGAAGGCAGGAGGAGAAGGGGATGACAGAGGATGAGATGGTTGGATGGCATCACTGACTCAATGGACATGAGTTTGAGCAAGCTCTGGAGTTGGTGATGGACAGGGAAGCCTGGTGTGCTGCAGTCCATGGGGTCACAGAGTTGGACATGACTGAGTGATGGAACTGACTGATATCTGTGTCCAATACATCCCAAGGTGACCCCCAATGAATCACACCCTTGTAATAACTGACCACTCACTCCACCCCCTGCCACTGAGTGTGAGTGAGAACTGTCACTTGCTTCTAACCAACTGAATATGACAACTGTGCTGGGCTATCACTCTCAGGACGACTCCATGTTACATAAGATTCTATCTCAGAAGACTGGAGACAGAGACTCTCCCGCTGGCCCTGAAGAAGCAGTCATGTTGTAAATTGCCTATGGAGAGGACCACAGGGCAGGGAACTGTGGTTAGCATCTAGGAGCTGAAATGCCTCCAGCCAACAGCCAACAGGAAGCTGAAGGCTTCAGCACTACAACCACAAAACCCAAATTCTGCCAACAATATGTGAGCTTGGAAGAGGACTCCAAACTCCAGATGAGACTGTAGTGCCAGCTGATGCTTTGATTACAGTCTTGTGAGACTCTTAGCAAAGGACCCAGCTAAGTAAGACCTGGACTACTGACCCAAAGAAATCGTGAGTTAATAAATGTGGGTTAAGTCACTATGTCCGTGGTACTTTGTGATGCAGCAGTATAAAAATCATACAGAACTAACTTTGGGTTTTTTCTTTAGCTTAAGTTAAACCTTTATTTTTCTTTTTTAACTTTCCTAGAGCCAATTCTCTCTTGGGGCTTGTTAATGAACTCATGGACATTGGCCAGTTCAGCATCAAAAACCCTCCTGGCTTCTCATAAGCCCATGTTTCCTGGTGAATATTCCTACTGTCACAGAAATATTGTCGTCAGGGACACTGATGAGGGAAGTGGGAGACATGATGTCAGTATTATTCTATGAGAAAGTTCTTTTTTTCTTTCCTACCTTCATGGTCTCTGTTTTTATGGCTCTCTTGGTTTTTTTAGAGGAAATAATGTCTGAAATCATCTTTGTTGATGCTAAGTAAATAGGCCTGTGCTATTTATTTTCATAGAAGACTGGAGTTTATCTAACACATTGTTTGACACAGAACAGACACATAATAGCCCTAGTGTGAAGCATAGAGTTTTCTAAGAGGTAAAACCCTGAGATAAATCAGATTGCTCATAAATTGTGTGCTGAAATGACAATCCAGCTGAAGGGAAAAATTGCAGAGTATCAAAATTATAGTAACGGGAGGGAGCATGAGGGGATGTAGTGGTCACTGCTGCTGCCCTGCTCAGATCCTCAGCACTGGCTGGGACATCATCCTCCAGCAGTTGTGATTACCAGCTGCTAAGAGGTCACAGCTGCCCCCTTCTAGAATGGTTCTGGTCAAAAGAATGCTGACCTCTTCAGGAAATCACACACACACACACACACATAGCTGATAGCCAAGGACTGTCTGTTGACTGACAAGGATATTTGAAAAAGCCAACTCCCTTGTTTCCATATAGGACCACACTATGGTACTATTTCTGATGCAGAGCTTGTCACTGGATCTGGCTGAGGCTGGTCCTCAGCTCAGACCACACTTAGCTTTTTCCTGCTTTCCACAGTCACTTTCTCCTAAGAGCACTCCCTCAGGAAATCACTTGCAGAAGAATCACTATCTCAGGTTCTGTTTCCAGGGAACTTAATGTAAGACAGAGGAGTTTCTTGGATGCTGATAATGTTCTATTTCTTTTTTTCCTCATTTAACAGCTTTATTGAGATGTAATTTACACACCATTCAATTCACACATAAGTGTATAATTCAGTGTTGTCTGTTTTTTTTAAGCATACTCATGGGTTGTGCAACCATCACAATTTCACTTAAAATATTTTTTTCCCCACTAAAAGAGATCTGGTGCCTATTAACTGTCTTTCCTTCTCACAGCACTATGCAAGGCAAGAGATAATTGGTGATAAACTAAACGGACACAGCTTCCGGTGTAGTGATGTTAAATGACAAACTGCACATTGAGAGCATTATTTGTAACTGTGGTGAAGGTTGGGAGGAAAATGTATAGGACAATCTAAGAAAGTGGAACAAACAGTCCGAAGTTAGAGTTGGGAGTCAGGGACAGCCTCTGTAAGACTAACATTTAACCTGTGTCAAGGAAGAGAGTTAGGCCAGCAGAAAGTTGGGGATTTTTCAGAAGGAAGAAAGAGTATGTAAGAAGTCCTTGAGGCAAGAAAAGTCTAGAGTCACCAACCTTTTTGGCCAGGGACAGGTTTCGTGGAAGATAATTTTTCCACAGGCCAGGGGTGGGGAAGGGGAATGGTTTCAGGATGATTCAAGCACATTTACATTTATTATGCACTTTATTTCATTATTATTGCATCAGCTCCATCTCAGATCATCAGGCATTAGATCCTAGAGGTTGAGGACCCCCTGGTCTAGAGCATCAGATGAACCAAAAGATTAACATGTCTAGAACTGCATTGTTCAGTATGATAGCCACTAGTCACATGTGGCTACTAGACACTCAAAATGTGGATACAAGAAAAAATATTGAAAGAATGCTCTATTGATATTGATAAATTTGAGTTACTTTTTTATTTACACCATACTCCTTTAAATGAAATGCTAATATACTGACTTGATACTAGAGTTAGTAAATTTGCTTGACTAGAACAGATGTAGTTTTGAGACTGATACACTTTTTCTCTGAAGTCAAATTAATTCTCCTAAAACAGATAAACCAGTTTTGTCAATGTGATTGTTGATATTAAAGGGAAACTAATTTTTGTTACTTCATTCAGTTACCAGGAACTTTCAAGTATTCCTAGAACAACATAGATATGTGAAACTTCTTTTTCAACAGTAACTTTTATGAATTGTAAATACTGAAGGGATGAATAGCCCAGCAAAGTGGTGTGACAATTACTTTAAACTCAAAACATCTGGGCAATAAGAAGTCACAGAAAATGTTACTTAAACTTAAGCAAAGCCTCCCAAAATATAGCTGACACTAATCGCCCCCACCTCCAAGAGGATTTCCTGATTGGGAAAAGACTGACCCTTAGTACCAGGAAGTGTGAATTCAGCTGTCAGTTAGCATCAAAAAGCCCAACAGCCCATTCCATACTTCCCCACTGAAGCCCCCTTTTGTTAAATTGATTTACAAATCTTTATCTCTGGCTCTTCACCTTGAATTACTAATTACTGAGCAACCCCTACTCCCAACTAAGCACATGCAACTAAAATTTCTCTCTTCTCCTGTTAATCTGTTTATTTGTAGATCCCCAATCAATGGACCCAAGTTAGAAGAGGAAACACTATTTCTTCCAAACCGTTTTGCCAACTCAAGATGGGCTGGTTGAGAGACTGCAGCTGAGATTCCGTGACCGCTGACAAAGCTGGTTAAGGAAAACCTTTTTTTTTTTTTTCAAACAAATCAAACTCCCTTGCTCAGGTCTGGTCAAGTGGGTGCAGCAAGGTCCTCTCCTTGTCTTTTCTAGAAGAGATATTTTTTGTTTTTCCCCAAAGTTTACAAAAGAAAATTTGGGTTTTGAACTAATTCTTTGAATATTGTGACTTGTTATGGAGAGCTGCTGTGTCCTATCTCTGGTAAAATCTGTCTGACTTTGGAATTGGAGAAAAGGAAAACTGGGGTAGCAGTGGGCATGCTCTCTTTATGACTCGGGGCATGTGTGGACATAAGTTTGCCTCTGTGAAAAGCACTGTAACTCACCACCGAGGCCTTTGAATCCTCAAACACTTGTTACCACAGTGCACCTCATGGATCTAGTCCAGTTGTATTCAAACTTTGGTTTAATACTAAGCCCCAGTAGAACAGCACTGCTCTGGTTGGGGCTGCAGGAGGAATGCAGAGCACCAACCACTTACCCTACCCCTTCCAGCAGAAGCCTTTGGGAAGGTCTTCAGAGCCCAATTTGGAAACCACTACAGTATACTGAATATTTTACACTTATAATGGCCACAATCTATAGCAGTGACCTGTACAAAATTACTGTGGATGACCACAGGTAGGTAAAAGATAAGCTCTAAAATATTTAGAGGGAAAACGCAGGTGAAGAATAGGGATAGTTAAGTAGTGATATCAAGGATGCTAGATCCCAGCTAACCTCCATCCGAGCTGACTCTGCATGTTTAACAGCTTCCAGTGAACATATCTAGTACAGCAAAATTTACAAACATCTAAACTAACAACAGGGATTTAAAAATATCCCTTCTAAGTCTGCATATTAACTGTATATTATTTCTAAAATTTACAATAGAAGGTTAAGTGAAAGGTCAGATGTGCAAATTTCATGTGCATTCTGAAGGACTGTGTAAAATATGTCTGTGTAAATAGGAACACAGACAAAAAGAAAATTCACAAAGTGAACTAGATCGTTCTGCTATTATGGTGATTTGTGATCAGTTATTTTTTACTTTTAATAACATTCCCCTTAGTATCAGTTTTTAATTTTAAAAAAGATTCAAAAATTCTTTACTGAAAGATAAGCTGTAAAAAATAAGAAAATAAAAATTTTAAAAAATATGCTAGAAGAGCAAAAATGTTTTCTGAAGTGTCAAGCAGGGGAAAAGGTCCTTTCCCTCAACATACCATCAGCATCATTAAGATGGAAAATCAAAAGTTGTTTCCAGGAACAACTGCTGGAGCCATGGGGATCCCCAGTTGGAAATTTCATAACTGCTTTCTCGAGCCATTATACAGAGGAATTATGCGCATAAAAGATGACTTTGGAAGTGATGTGTTCTGCATGTTTCAGAATACCCATAAAGTTAGTTCCTTAATTTACTATGGTTTGTATGAGAATTCTCCATACTCAAATATTCGTGTTATTTTCTAACATTTTTTTTAAACTTCATGTTGAAATGTTCTTAATTGGCTTGCTGATTCTCCTGAGTGTCTCCTTTTAGGATTCTATATATTACTTGCTGGGAATCTAGCCAATGTTTAAGAAATTTTAATCTTTTTTTTGGCTAATGTGATAGAGGAAAAATAATTTTCCCTCCACTCCTCAAGGTTCTTGGCCAAGACCTCCCTATGATAAAAAGACAGAATAACAGGAGAAAAACAAACAAGTTTAATAACACGTATACCTACTATAGTGAAGGACAGGGAAGCCTGGCATGCTGCAGTCCATGGGGTCGCAAAGAGTCAGACACACAGAGTGACTGAACAACAACAAAATTTCTATTATATACAGGGGAAAGACCCAGGGAAACTAATTCCCAGAAATGTCCCAAGCTGCTACCTTAGGTAACATCTCCAATTAAAGACGAAAGAAGATGTGGGGGGTGGGGAGGCCAGATGTGAGAGAGACCAGGAAAAGCACAGTAAACAGTGGTAAGGTTGTTATGCAGATTTAAGTCCTTGCCTTCTCCATTGTTAAGAGTTTCTAGAGATTTAGAATCATCTTTCTCTTCCTGGTACTGAGAGGGAGACATCCTTACAAATGGAGATTTCCCTTATAAATGGCCTTGTCTCTTACAAAAGGGTCACTTCTACTCAGTTTTCACAGCTTCTTGACTACTGCTGTTTCCCAAAAATGACCAGCTTAAAATTATCATATGTTAAAGGGGCATTTTGGGGGTGGTACATTTTGCTCCCCTTCACTAATAAGCAATATACTGGAACTTGAGAGGAAGCTTTAGGAAACTAGGTGACTCAGTAGGTTTCCAAAGACTTAATACTCACAACCCCCAGATGGGCATTGTTCTGTTTAACTTAGGAAGAGGGACTTGGGGGAGATTTGAAAGATCAAAAGAACTGATGTCAGTTCAGTTCAGTCGCTCAGTCATGTCTGACTCTTTGCGACCCCATGGACTGCAGCATGCCAGGCCTCCCTGTCCATCACCAACTCCCGGAGTTTACTCAAACTCATGTCCATCGAGTCGGTGATGCCATCCAGCCATCTCATCCTCTGTTGTCCCCTTCTCCTCCTATCTTCAATCTTTCCCAGCATCAGGGTCTTTTCAAAGGAGTCAGCTCTTCACATGAGGTGGCCAAAGTATTGGAGTTTCAGCTTCAGCATCAGTCCTTCCAATGAATATTCAGGACTGATTTCCTTTAGGATGGACTGGTTGGATCTCCTTGCAGTCCAAGGGACTCTCAAGAGTCTTCTCCAACACCATAGTTCAAAAGCATCAATTCTTCGGCACTCAGCTTTCTTTATAGTCCAACTCTCACATCCATACATGACTACTGGAAAAACCAATAGCCTTGACTAGACAGACCTTTGCTGGCAAAGTAATGTCTCTGCTTTTTAATATGCTGTCTAGGTTGGTCATAACTTTCCTTCCAAGGAGCAAGCGTCTTTTAATTTCAAGGCTGCAGTCACCATCTGCAGTGATTTTGGAGCCCCCCAAAATAAAGTCTGTCACTGTTTCCACTGTTTCCCCATCTACTTGCCATGAAGTGATGGGACCAGATGCCATGATCTTAATTTTCACTTCTCTTCTTTCACTCTCTTCTTTCACTTTCATCAAGAGTGACATCAAGAACTAATGTGACAATCTCAAATTACTAACACCCTCTGTTTGAAAATGAAAAGCTATTTTTTTTCTAACCAGTGGATCAATGGATTAACATCTGAACTAATTTGTTGAAGAAAGGAACATTTGCAATCCATCCTGTTTCCACATAGCTCTCTCTGTAGCTAAGTTTTTCTGGTTTTCTTTTTTGTTTTTACCTCAGAGAAAACTGAAAGACTGGTCTTTCAATCCTGCTGAATGTGTTCGAGATCTTTATTTCATTTTTACAACTCCCCTGAAGAAGCTTCTGAATTGGAAAAAACCTTCACGGTTAATAATCTCATACTCAAAAGGCTTGATTACTCCATCCCCAAGCAAAAGACACCATGTTTTACACGAAAGCATTTTACAGACAAGCTCACTTTCTATTTTCTGCCTCATTTTTTAATCTCTCCATCTATCTGTCCATTTATATTCCCTGAGTCTAGAAATAAGGTCACCATTAGCATGGGTAGAGAGAAGTAGAGGGAGGAAGAGGAACAGAAGCTAGGCTGGGTTCTTGGGCAAAGAGACAATGAAAGAGAGCAGGTAAGTGAAATGATCTCATGATATAATTTTAAGGATTACTTAATATTTTCCAGAAAACTGGAGAAAATTCCTGGGTCCTAATAAGAAGTTTCGGATTAGGCCAGTAAAGTCCTGCCTGATAAGATACTATGCCTTCCACTGTCAGATGTCTTCCTCCAGTGTGATGGCTAATGGAAAAGAAGATGTTCCTTAGCTATTATGAGGCTAGTAGGTGAGGTAAGTGCCAGTGTCAGGCTAGAGAAATATGTCCACCAAAAGCAAGAGCTCAGGAACCAGGAATGATGAAATTATGAGGAACAGCTCCCATCAGGCAAATGAGAAGAGTCTGGAAGTTCAGAAAGAGAAGTAGAATGCCAGAATGGGTCCCCCTGTTTGGGTAGACTAGCTCCACTTGGTGGATATATAGAAAAACCAGAGAGGAACCTTGAAAGTCTACATAGATGACTGCACATTCTATTTGGGTTCACAAGGTGACATAAAAAAAGCATGGAATTTAAGGTATTAAGGGTATCAACAATATCAACAGACTCATATTCATGAATCATTCTAGGAAAACCCCCTTTCTTGCTCCCAGCCCCAGCAATTCCTTTTATTTATTAGACACAGTGATGAGGTAATTTCATGAACATATGAGTAGCTATGTAACAGTGGCTGAACAAGCTAGGTTCCTGTTTGTGGCTCATAAAAATGTACTTGCTTCAGTTTCAGTTGTCTGAAGACAATGTATGCATTCACACTGGGTATCAGACAAGACTCTATTTGTTACAAAAAACTAAAATCCAACTAAAACTATCATAAAGAATGGGATTTATTAACTCATCTAGCTAAGAAGGTTCTTAGGACAGTTCACAGAACTGAATGAGGAGATACAGAGGGTAGCACCAAAGTGGGTTGTCAAGAGTCAGGGAATGTAAAGTAAGGACTGGGAGTTACAAAGTCAAAGAACCAGGGATGATGAAATGAGAAGGAATGTGTCCCAACAGGCAAATGAGAAGAGTCTGGGAGAAGTCCAGATTAAGGGACTAGAAAAGGAACTCAATGCCCTCTGGTTTTCCATCCATCTCTCATCTCTGCTGACCTCTGCTTCTACTTGTGTACTGGCCTCATTCTCTCCTACTAGAAGCAATCTTGCATATAGGGTTAATATATATACCTTTCAATAGTTCCTGGCATACATCCCAATACAAAATCCAAGAGAAAGAGTCATCCCCCATGCACATATTTGAATCTAGAAAATTCTAAAGAAAACTCTTAATTGGCCTAGTTTGGGTCACATATCTATCCCATGGACCAATTATTGCGGCTACTGTGTCAAATGCCCATTGCTGTGGCAAGGGGACAAGAACCTGTGATTAAAAAATTATCCCAGTAGAATACATGGACATGGAGTGGGGTGGGGTGGGAGATTCCTCAAAGGGAAAAGAATACTGATCCAGAGGGGAATGTGAAAGGATCATGGGCAGATGAGAACAATAGCCACCTGAATCCTCACACATCTTCCATCTTCCTTATTATCAAAGAATGATTGTTCATGAGGGCAAGCCACATTCAACTATTGTCAACAATGGTTTGAAACCATTTATCTAGTGATGTCATTTATTTATAAACACAACCAAACTTCAATTTTTCAAAAAGGAAAGCTGAGGGTATTAGTAAAAATGTAATAAAACGTAGTATTTTCACACAGTTGTCAGAGCTGCAGTGATGGTGCAGAAGTATAGAACTGCAAATTTTCAACAATGATTGAGACCTCTCTTTCAACCCGTCATATTGTAGGAGGGAAAGCTTGGGCTCTGGGGAGTTCTGTGTCCAGATACTTCCCAAGGCTTATAAGGAAAAAGGCCAGGATCAGAACACATCTTCTGTTATCCAGCCTGGCTTTCTTTCCAATGGAGAGAATAGTATCTAAATACAAGTAGTAGTCCATTTTCCACTTTTAAAATGGAAGAATGTAGAATGTTATCTTTTTCCATAAAGAATGTCTGCTTATCCATGGAGGATTTTATTCTCTACCCAACATAACTCCTTCAGCATGACACTGATTTCACATTCCTTCAAAATTAAGTACACTACTGGAGTTCCTTTCGATCAACAAAATGTGCCTCATTAAAAATAAGAGAACTGAACTAAAAAAAAAAAATTACTGTCAGAAGACCAAAAAAAAAAAAAAAAAAGTTTTGAAAGAAGGAAGATGGCATGATAGATAGAACTTTGGGTGATTTTAAATTAGCTTGAATTATAAAATTTTCCCAAAAGCCCAATGCTTTATTTATATTTAAAGTTTCTCATGATTTCTTTCATAAGGCAAATATATAACAAATTTAAATTACACAACCAAGTCTCCACATTGAAAAAGGAAAGTCTAATAAAACACTGCTTTTCTGTGACAAGGAAGAACAGAATATGGAAAGCAAAATATTTGTTTCTCTGAAACTTGACTGTGTCATCTTAGGTCTATTCATTTTATGTAATTTTTCAGATAAGGCAAATTTTAAAAGGGATTTAAATATATTTCAGACATTATTTCTGATATAGTGGAAATAGCTTGAAGCTAATAACGGTCCAATTTATACTCACATCAATCACAAGGCCTTTTTAATAAAACTCAATGCATATTCTTTTGAGTTTCCTCTGTGTGAGTTCTTTTACAGGGTAAAAAGATAAGGGAATCACTCAAGCACCCAGTCAACATATACTGTCCATCTCTGTGCCAGCCAGGGATATAAGAATAGAGGATGAAAATGTGTATATGTAATCTACACCTGTAGAGGAGGAAAAATTATTTTTCCTACTATTGTCCCAGTTTCTCTGGCTGGGTTCTGTAAATCAGACTGAAAAAAGGCAGGTTAACAAAAGAAAAGTGCACAAATTTATTCAATGGAAGTTTTATATGACGTGAGAACCTTCATAAGGAAATGAAGACCAGAAGGAATCTTTTTTTTTTTTCATTTTGGCACATTCCCTTCTTTTTTTTTTTCCATTTATTTTTATTAGTTGGAGGCTAATTACTTTACATCATTGCAGTAGTTTTTGTCATACATTGAAATGAATTAGCCATGGATTTACATGTATTCCCCATCCCGGTCCCCCCTCCCACCTCCCTCTCCAGCTGATCCCTCTGGGTCTTTAAACTTAGCTTTAAAACTTCATCATACCAAGTTTGATGAAGAGTGGAAAGTTGCAGGGAAATGTGATAGGACAAAAGTATATGAGCTAAAGGTAGTCAAGTGTGGGAAACTTAACAAGGCTTCTTCATTCAGATTCCTTTTGGTGTCCTTCCATCTTCACAGATAAGGTTGTCCCTTTCTTTCAGGTAATGGGAAGGCACCTCTCACTTGAGGGTCTTATGACCTGCCTCAAAGTAGAAGGGGAAGGGGAAAGAGGCCTTCTTGCACCTGCCATTTCTCAAATTCCTTCGGCTTATTCAAAAGGTGCCATATGTTGTGGTAGCGTGTTCTGAATCCAATTTCTACTTTTGAGGGACTGATAAGTCCAAGAGAACAGGAACTTAACAAAACGCATTTATGGGAACAAGTGGCAGAGATGAGAGACCCTAACTCTGCCTCAGTATGTCAAGGGAAGCTTCCAAAGGTTTGAGACCAGCTGAGTCCCGAACAGGGATTCCTTGAGAAGATATTGCGATAGCCCACCCACACCCATTGGTCATCATCCTATGCAGTTGGTTTCTTTGTGCAAGTACCTGGACTTTCTGTGTCAGGGCCTTATCTATCCACAAAAGAAAGCTTGGCTCTCACACCAGATGGGTAGGGGAACTCAAGGGAGTTAGAGCTGTAAAAGGGCTTCCCTGTGAGGCTCAGACAGTAAAGAATCCGCCTGCAATGAGGGAGACCTGGGTTCGATCCCTGGATTGGGAAGATCCCCTGGAGGAGGGCATGGCAACCTACTCCAGTATTCTTGCCTGGAGAATCCCATGGGCAGAGGAGCCTGGCAGGCTACAGTCCATGGGGTTGCAAAGAGTTGGATACGACTGAGCGACTAAGCACAGCACACAGCTGTGATAAGGAGCCCTCAACCAGTGGAGAACAGGAGCTGGTGGGTAAACACTGCAACTTCTTCACCCTTGGATGGGGTGATGCCTTAGAAGCCCAAGTGATAGAGTCCAGTTGTACACAGAAATAACCTGCTCACTAACACCTCTTATACTAGGTTACCTCCATTCCTATCTCATTTCCCCATGCCCCTATGGGTGCTTCTTGGGATTCTCCCAAATAAAACACTTATACTTAAGTTCTTGCCTCACAGCCTGCTCCCAGGGAGTCCAAACTCAGAAAATAAACAAAGCAACTAGAAGTCTATTTACAAGCTAAATGGTGGTGGTTTTAAGTAGCTAAGTTCTGGCGGTTTACTGCTTGTGCAGCAAAAGCTAACAGAAGTCAAAAACTGAGAAAAAACTATAACTGAGGTAGGAATAAAATCAAGGAAGCAGTGTTTCTCAAACATTATCTTGGATGAGAATCACCTAGAGAGGTGACTAAAACACAGATTGCTGGGCCCCACCCCCAGAGTTTCTGATCCAGTTGATCTGGATTAAGGTTCAAGAATTTTCATTTCTAACAAGTTCCCAAATGCTGCTGGTCCAGGGACTACATTTTGGGAATCACTGTAGTCAGTTCATAGTAGTCAAAAGAGAAAATACTTCTAGAATAAAGTTTTTGAATATTTTGAAATAAAATATCCAATTCTAAAATGCTACTGAGCAAATGACATGACCGACAAGGGATTAGTCTCCAAAATTTACAAACAGCTCATGAGGCTTAATATCATCAAAACAAACAACCCAATCAAAAAATGGGCAGAAAACCTAAATAGACATTTCTCTAAAGAGGACATACAGATGGCCAAGAGGCACATGAAAAGATGTTCAACATCACTAATTATTAGAGAAATGCAAATCAAAACTACAATAAGATATCACCTCACACCAGTCAAAATGGCCATCATCAAAAAACCTACAAACAATAAATGCTGGAGAGGGTGTGGAGAAAAGGGAACCCTTCTACACTGTTGGTGGGAATGTAAATTGGTACAGCCACTATGGAAAACAGTATGGAGGTTCCTTAAAAAACTAAAAATAGAGCTACTGTATGATCCTGCAATCCCACTCCTGGGCATATATCTGGAGAAAAACATGGTCCAAATGAGGATACATGCACCCCAGTGTTCATTGCAGCACTGTTTACAATAGCCAAGACATGGAAGCAACCTAAATGTCCATTGACAGAGGAATGGATAAAGAAGATGTGGTACATATACACAATGGAATATTACTCAGCCATAAAAAATGAAATAATGCCATTTGCAGCAACATGGATGGACCCAGAGATTGTCATACTGAGTGAAGTAAGTCAGACAGAGAAGGAGAAATATCATATGACATCCCTTATATGCAGAATCTAAAAAGAAATTATACAAATGAACTTATTTACAAAACAGAAACAGAGAACAAACTAAGGGGGAACCAGGGGGAAGTGTGACAGGGAGGGATAGTTAGGAGTTTGGGATTGACATGTACACACTGCTATATTTAAAATGGATAACTAACAAAGGCCCACTGTATATCACCAGGGATCTCTGCTCAGCGTCATGTGGCATCCTGGACTGGAGGGGAGTTGGCAGAGAATGGATACATGGCTGAGTTACTCTACTGTCCACCTGAAACAATCACAACGTTGCTAATAGGCCATACTCCAATATAAAGTTAAAAGTGAAAAAAATGCCATTGAGTGATCTAGTCAAATGAAGACCAATGATAAGCAGATTTCACAAATTGCAACCAATGTTGACATTGACAATAGTGGTTCCAGTGAGGTGGTGGTTTTGGAAACCAGTTTGAGAGGTGAGAAGATGAAGAAGCACACAGAGACAACTCTTAACAACAAAAGTGCCAAGACTGAGGAATAAATGGAGATATAATATTGAGAAGGTTTTAATCTGGGACAAATAGTGGGTACTGGAGTGAGTATGTATACTTAAAGCAGACTTCCCTCCTGGCTCAGACAGTAAAGCATCTGTCTACAATGCGGGAGACCCGGGTTCAATCCCTGGGTGGGAAGATCTCCTGGAGAAGGCAATGGCAACCCACTCCAGTACTCTTGCCTGGAAAATCCCATGGATGGAGGAGCCTGGTGGGCTACAGCCCATGGGGTCGCAAAGAGTCGGACACGACTGAGTGACTTCACTTTCACTTTTCACTGGAGAAGGAAAAAGTGATGTAGGACAATGGCAGGAGCAGAGTCCTTGGAGGCAGAGCCAGAGCATCTTTGATAGAAGACTGCATATAACTTACACTGTAACAGAATGAAAGATGGAAAAGATGGTGCTCTGTCTACTAACTTCAGTTTTCTCAAGTATGAGATGTCATCAGTTGAGAGTAGGGGTGGGGGGAAAGGGGACAGAGGCATGAGGGGAAAAGATATGGGATTGTAATCTCTTGAATAGGAAACAAGCCTACTTTCTCCTTGAGGTGAAAGTATCCATTAATATGAGTGTCACTTAGAGATGAAGATACAGAACACTGACATGGGACATTTATTTCATGAAAATAATCTGTACACCTTGTACCCAGACAAAATGGAACTGAGTACATGTCAGTGGATCACAACTCAATAATTTTCCAGTATTGTTTTGCTTTGAAAAGATTCTGGATGTTTTCTAGGAATGCATGAGAATTATTACAACCAATCAAGGCTGGGAATTATATTTACAATGCTATGGCATCACTTCTTGAATATATGAAGGTAAAATTGTAATCTACTGTGCCTGGTGGACTGCACAAGCACCCCAATCGCAACTGCACTATGAATTCTCATCTTAGAAAGAACAGGCTTTGGTTTGGGCTTTAATAGAACTTTAAGATCTAACTCTTAGTGATCCATGAAATATGACTATTATGAAGATGGTCTTATAAAAATTATCCATCCAAAACTGTTTGTCTGAGAGCTGCTTAAACGTAATGTCTAGTATATTTTCACTGGTTGATTTTTATGTTTTGCTTTAGTTTTATTTTATTACTTGGAGAACATTGTGTTTTCTGGCTGTCCCTGACTGAGTTTTTTAGATGACTGAAGATTTTAAGAGTGCTAGGTGAGGTTTTATATATATATATATATATATATTTTTTTTTTTTTAAAGCTACTGATGAGATTAAGGTCAAGTCAGAAATTAATAAATGTGTACTCAGACTGGTAAAAATTCATGTCATTAGCCTAATCTAAGTGGGTTGATTATTTCTAAAGATGAATGAGACAAAGGTCTTTCCTTTGCATTGGAGATCCCCTATGAAGCCAACTTTTTAAAAAAATGTTTCATTCTACGGATTAGTGCCTTTTTAAATCTTGCCTTCCCAAGGATATACAATGGAAAAAAGATAACCTCTTTAACAAGTGGTGCTGGGAAAACTGGTCAACCACCTGTAAAAGAATGAAACTAGAACACTTTCTAACACCACACACAAAAATAAACTCAAAATGGATTAAAGATCTAAATGTAAGACCAGAAACTATAAAACTCCTAGAGGAGAACATAGGCAAAACACTCTCCGACATAAATCACAGCAGGATCCTCTATGACCCACATCCCAGAATTTTAGAAATAAAAGCAAAAATAAACAAATGGGACCTAATGAAACTTAAAAGCTTTGTGCACAACAAAGGAAACTATAAGCAAGGTGAAAAGACAGCCCTCAGATTGGGAGAAAATAATAGCAAACGAAGCAACAGACAAAGGATTAATCTCAAAAATATACAAGCAACTCCTCCAGCTCAACTCCAGAAAAATAAATGACCCAATCAAAAAATGGGCCAAAGAACTCAACAGACATTTCTCCAAGGAAGACATACAGATGGCTAACAAACACATGAAAAGATGCTCAACATCACTCATTATCAGAGAAATGCAAATCAAAACCACAATGAGGTACCATTACACGCCAGTCAGGATGGCTGCTATCCAAAAGTCTACAAGCAATAAATGCTGGAGAGGGTGTGGAGAAAAGGGAACCCTCTTACACTGTTAGTGGGAATGCAAACTAGTACAGCCACTATGGAAAACAGTGTGGAGATTTCTTAAAAAGCTGAAAATAGAACTGCCATATGACCCAGCAATCCCACTTCTGGGCATACACACCAAGGAAACCAGATCTGAAAGAGACACGTGCACCCCAATGTTCATCGCAGCACTGTTTATAATAGCCAGTACATGGAAGCAACCCAGATGCTCATCAGCAGACGAATGGATGAGGAAGCTGTGGTACATATACACCATGGAATATTACTCAGCCATTAAAAAGAATTCATTTGAATCAGTTCTAATGAGATGGATGAAACTGGAGCCCATTATACAGAGCGAAGTAAGCCAGAAAGATAAAGACCATTACAGTATACTAACACATATATATGGAATTTAGAAAGATGGTAACAATAACCCTATATGCAAAACAGAAAAAGAGACTCAGATGTATAGAACAGACTTGTGGACTCTGGGAGAAGGCGAGGGTGGGATGTTTCAAGAGAACAGCATTGAAACATGTATATTATCTAGGGTGAAACAGATCACCAGCCCAGGTTGGGTGCATGAGACAAGTGCTCGGGCCTGGTG
The DNA here is from genome assembly GCF_023699985.2 of Odocoileus virginianus. NCBI lineage: Eukaryota > Metazoa > Chordata > Mammalia > Artiodactyla > Cervidae > Odocoileus > Odocoileus virginianus. The sequence continues at coordinate 698,291 of NW_027224268.1, forward strand.
CACTGGGAAGACCCAGAGGGATCAGGTGGAGAGGGAGGTGGGAGGGGGGGACCGGGATGGGGAATACATGTAAATCCATGGCTAATTCATTTCAATGTATGACAAAAACTACTGTAATGATGTAAAGTAATTAGCCTCCAACTAATAAAAATAAATGGAAAAAATAAAATAAAATAATGTACATTCAAAAAAATAAAAAAATAAAAAAAATAAATCTTGCCTTTCAAAAGAAATCCAAAGCTTCTTTGAAAGTGAAGTGGAACCTAAATCTTGTATGTCGTGCAAGAACTGGGGTTTGTGGAGAAAGAGAACCCAGATGAGCTGAAAGGTCTTTCATTACAATAACCATAGTTTCCACATAGGTTTTTCTGAAGAGGTGTGAGAACAATATAGAGTTTTTCATTTGAGAATGAAAAAGTAAAAATGAAAGTTAGGGAATGCTCTCACAACTTCACCTTTGAAGCACTTATCCCAATTGTAACCAGTTAAGTGATTATACAATTATTTGTTTAATGTTTGTCATGCCCCTCTGACAGAAAGTTCTGCAATACCAGAATGACATCTGTTTTGCTCAACACTATATTCCTCAGCCCCACGGACAGTACCCAGTATATCATAGACTTGCAATTATCTTGACAAAAGAAATAGCAATGAAGCTATTCTGATATAAAGAATAGTCAGTACGAAGATGGTCAAGTACATCACCAAATGAAAAACAATGAAAAACAAACACTGTGCTTGGAAGGAGAAGGCTAGCAATGTACACAGGGCGGAGTATTTGAGTTATTCAAACTCAAATATATAGAGTGGGACTATTACAATTCTCAAAATTATTATTTTCCCCACCTATCATAATTGTCATTATTTATTTATGGGGATTTCTTCTGTTGTCCAGGATGATTTGGTCTTTGGGTACCTTAGTACTCTTCTTTGGAGGAGGTCCATTTTCCCTTTTTTGAGAATTCATGCGGTGGAATAAGAAGTCACAGGTTTTTAATGGGAGAATGGCCTGATCAGATTTGGACTGTTAAGAAATCACCCTGGGGGACTTGCTTGGTGGTCCAGTGGCTAAGACTCCATGCTCCCAGTGCAGGGGGCCTGGGTTTGATCCCTGGTCAGGGAACTAGACCCACATGCTACAACTAAGAGTTCATATACCACAATTAAAGATCCTGCATGCCGCAACAAACAGCAAAGATTCCACGGGCTGCAACTAACACTTGGTGCAGTCAAATAAATAAATAACTCAGAAAAAGTAAGAAAGAAAAGAAAGAAATCATTTTTGATGATGGAGAAGGAACTTGGAACCAGAATTCTCACTCTTTTTACCTGGCCTTAGTTTTCATAGCTCTAAGCTTTTGTGCATATAATATTACCTATTCCTAAAATGCTGGTATTCATTAGTAGATAGGTTTGGCTGCATGTAGTAGCTTACACAATAGGAGTTTCTTTGTGTCTCATGAAATAGTCCAAAGGTAGGAGGATCAGGGACAGTGTGACAGGTCTACTCCATGAGAGTACCCAACAGCCAGGGCACTTTCAGCTAACTGCTCTGACACCTTCTGCTGTCCTTATCCTCAAGGTCTAAGATGGTGTGATGCCATAATCACATTCTAATCAATAAGATGAAGGAAGGTGGATAGGAGAGTAGATAAGGGCATACCCCTTTTCTTTTATGGATGGGTTTCCTGTTTCTTTCTGGCCATCTCAGTGGCTGGAACTTAATCACATGGCCACATCTAGCAAGCAGAGAGGCTGGGGGAAGTGTAGCCTTTATTCTGAGAGGCCATGTGATTGGTTAAATGGGAGGGGCAGATTCTATTCATTTGAAAGGGGAGAATGAATGTTGAGTGACAGACAAATACACATCTCTACTGTTCAATCTTCTTTTCCCTCTAAACCATCAAAATCCTTTCTACCCTCCAGAGTCTGGCCTAGGTCAACTTTCACATCCTCCATGAAGCAACAGGGGTAGGGGGTGGGTGGTGGTGGTGGTGGTGATGTAGAAGGGAAGGAGTAGAGAGCCAGGGAATAAAAAGCCTGTTTTTGCTAAAGCTGACTTTAAGGCATTGGAGGACTGTTTCAAGATGTAAACTCAAGAGTCTGAGGATACTGAAATAAAAATCAAATAAATTTTTAACTTCTTTAAACACGAGTGCAGTATTAAATTCTGTGAGATGCCTCTCCCCACTTCTAGCAATAAATGACAGCACAAAGGTATGGCTTTGCCTAACTCATACTCTCAAAGTTCCCTCCAGCTCTAAAATCCCATGAGCTTTAGTTTATGAAACAGAGAAACCATAAAGAATTCTGATCAAACACAGTTCAAAATCATGACCAATAAATAAATAAAGAGCCCGAGTTTTAAGCAAAATGCAGTTTAGACAAAGAAGTTTTACAGAGAATCCAATTCCATCAACCCTAGATGTCACTTGTTTCATCTTCTTGCTTGGAGCTAGAAATGAGTCTTCTGATTTTCCCCTACTTGTGGTTGGTTTTCTTTTTGTTGCTAAGATTGGAAACTACCATTACTTCCCTCTTAGGCTCTGGCTCCCATGTTCCGTTTACTAGTCTTCTAGAAGTGCCTTAGGGAACGCAAGCAGCTTCCTGGATATTTGTAAATTTCAGATAGACACACAAATCCCATGGCGACCCTCAAGATCCACTGCTTTAAGTATATTTATTTAGGGCTGATTTGAAATATCATTAAATATCTGCAAAACTAATCAATGATATAAAAAAGCTTTATTAGTCATTAGAATAAAATAACACTTAGTGAAATAGTGAACTAGTTAGGATTTTTAAAAAATTAAAATGTTCCCCATGTTTCATGCAAGTTGGATAGAAAATGATAATGCAGCATTCTCAGAAAACTTACATATTTCATATATGCAATCATTTTTAAAAATAATAACTTTTTTGGAATAGCAATAGAAAAGAATAAGGCCTTAAGTGAAGGAAGACAGATCACATAATAAGGTGCAAACAGGTGGTTCAATTGAGTCTAAGAAGGGAAATGGCAGCGGGACAAAGGGGTTGGGTGTAATATCCCAGTTTGTATATGAGCACTCAGTGGTTATAATAGAAGATTTCAACATAAAGATAGGACTGTGATAAACTGCCTCCTCTGAGCCTAGTCCCGAAAACAGATGCAAATGCTACCCTTTATTCCTGTGCTTGTAGTCTTATCTCTAGAATCTAGGTGGCAGTCTTGTCTGAGGGGAAATGGAGCAATCTATGCATACGTGTTATGCACACGTATGTACATACAGATAATGCACCCCCTACCCCTGTTGCTTCATGGAGGGTGTGAAAGTTGACCTAGGCCAGACTCTGGAGGGTAGAAAGGATTTTGATGGTTTAGAGGGAAAAGAAGATTGAACAGTAGAGATGTGTATTTGTCTGTCACTCAACATTCATTCTCCCCTTTCAAATGAATAGAATCTGCCCCTCCCATTTAACCAATCACATGGCCTCTCAGAATAAAGGCTACACTTCCCCCAGCCTCTCTGCTTGCTAGATGTGGCCATGTGATTAAGTTCCAGCCACTGAGATGGCCAGAAAGAAACAGGAAACCCATCCATAAAAGAAAAGGGGTATGCCCTTATCTACTCTCCTATCCACCTTCCTTCATCTTATTGATTAGAATGTGATTATGGCATCACACCATCTTAGACCTTGAGGATAAGGACAGCAGAAGGTGTCAGAGCAGTTAGCTGAAAGTGCCCTGGCTGTTGGGTACTCTCATGGAGTAGACCTGTCACATTGTCCCTGATCCTCCTACCTTTGGACTATTTCATGAGACACAAAGAAACTCCTATTGTGTAAGCTACTACATGCAGCCAAACCTTTCTACTACATTATCTATTAGATAAAGATTATATCTATTATATCTATAGAATATATATAGATACATATCTAGAGATATTACATATCTATTAGAGATATATAGATAGCTATTATGTATCATGTGCATATCTGAGGTCATTGGTATTTCTCCTGGCAATCTTGATTCTAGCTTGTGCTTTATCCAGCCCAGCATTTTGCATGATGTACTCTGCATATAAGTTAAATAAGCAGGGTGATAATATACAGCCTTGATGTACTCCTTTCCAAATTTTGAACCAGATCTATAAGACCTTCTAGAACTAACACCAAAAAAGATGCCCTTTTCCACTATTTACAATAGCTAGAACATGGAAGCAACCTAGATATCCATCAACAGATGAATGGATAAAGAAGCTGTGGTACATATATACAATGGAATATTACTCAGCCATAAAAAGGAACACACACATTTGATTCAGTTCTAATGAGTTGGATGACCCTAGAGCCTACGATACAGAGTGAAGTAAATCAGAAAGAGAAAGATAAATATCGTGTACTAACACATATACACAACTCCGGGAGTTGGTGATAGACAGGGAGGCCTGGCATGCTGCAGTCCATGGGGTCGCAAAGTCAGACACGACTGAGCGACTGAACTAACTAACCAATGCATATATAAGGAATCTAGAAAGAATTTCTTTGTAGGAGAGTAATGGAGAAACAGACATAGAGAACAGACTTATGGACATGGGGAGAGGGGAAGATGTATGGAGAGAGTAACATGGAAACTTACATTACCATATGTAAAACAGACAGCCAACGGGGAATCCACTATGTCTCAGGAAACTCAAACAGTAGCTCTGTATCAACCTAGAGGGGTGGGATGGGGAGGGAGATGGGAGGGAGGTTGGGGGAGGGGATATATGTATACCTATGGCTGATTCATGTTGAGGTTTGACAGAAAACAACAAAATTCTGTAAAGCAATTATCCTTTAATTTAAAAATAAATAAATTAAAAAAAATTTTTTTAAGATGCCCTTTTCATCATAGGGGATTGGAACACAAAAGTAGGAAGTTAAGAGATACTTAGCAACAGGCAAGTTTGGCCTTGGAGTACAAAATGAAGCAGGTAAAGGCTAACAGAGTTTTGCCAAGAGAATGCACTGGTCATAGCAAACACCCTCTTCCAACAACACAAGAGATGACTCTATACATGGACATCACCAAGTGGTCAATAATGAAATCAGACTGATTATATTCTCTGCAGCCAAAGATGGAGAAGCTCTATACAGTCAGCAAAAACAAGACAGGAAGCTCTGTGGCTCAGATCATGAGCTCCTTATTGCAAAATCTAGGCTTAAACTGAAGTAAGTAGGGAAAATCATTAAGCCATTCATGTATGACCTAAATCAAATCCCTTATGATTATACAGTAAGTAATGAATAGATTCAAGGGATTAGATCTGGTAGACAGAGTGCCTGAAGAACTATGGATGGAGGTTTGTAACACTGTACAGGAGGTGGTGACCAAAACCATTCCCAAGAAAAAGAAATGCAAAAAGGCAAAGTGGTTGTCTGAGGAGGCCTTACAAATAGCTGAGAAAAGAAGAGAAGTGAAAGGCAAAGGAGAAAGGGAAAGATATACCCAACTGAATGCAGAGTTCCAGAGAACAGCAAGGAGAGATAAGAAGGCCTTCTTAAGTGAACAATGCAAAGAAATAGAGGAAAACAATAGAATGGGAAAGACTAGAGATCTCTTCAAGAAAACTGGAGATATCAAGGGAACATGTCATACAAATATGGGGACAATAAAGGACAGAAATGGCAAGGACCTAACAGAAGCAGAATAGATTAAGAAGAGGTGGCAAGAATACACAGAAGAATTATACAAAAAAGTCTTAATGACCTGGATAACCATGATGGTATGATCACTCACCTAGAGCCAGACAGTTTGGAGTGTGAAGTCAAGTGGGCCTTAGGAAGCATTACTACGAACAAAGGTAGTGGAGGTGATGGAATTCCAGCTGAGCTATTTCAAATCCTAAAAGATGATGCTGTTAAAGTGCTACACTCAACATGTCAGCAAATTTGGAAAACTCAACAACAGCCACAGGACTGGGAAAGTTCAGTTTTCATTTCAATCCCAAAGAAAGGCAATGCCAAAGAATGTTCAAACTACTGTACAATTGTGCTCATTTCACATGCTAGCCCAAGGTTATGCTCAAAATCCTTCAAGCTAGGCTTCAGCAGTATGTGAACCAAGAACTTCCAGATGTACAAGCTGGGTTTAGAAAAGGCAGAGGAACCAGAGATCAAATTGCCAACATCTGTTGGATCATAGAAAAAGCAAGGGAATTTAAAAAACAGGTCTACTTTGGCTTCATTGATTAAGGTTTTGTTTACTTTGGTTCTAATAATTCAACAGGTTGGCCTTTCTTTTGTTTTCAGTAGATGGTGCTATTACACAAGTTTTTGGGCTTATCTTACCTGAGACTGCACTTTTCACCCTCCACCATCTTCATTATTGCTGCTTATTCCTCCAGGGTCACTGGCGCCTAACTGCTGCTGGTGTCACTGCTGTCGGCATTGCCGCTGGGCGCACTAGGACGGCAGGCACAGTCGCTCTTTCTGAGGTTGCCTAGTTCATGGGCCCTACCACTGCTGCTGTCCAGTTTCCTGAGGCTGAAGTCATGTGTGTCTCCCTTGGTGCCACCGGGTTCTCCGGAGCTCAGGCCTCAGACACTATGGCTGGGGCGGAGGTGGCGGCAGCAGGCTTACAGGCACTGCCTCCTCTGTTCTTTCAGTTCTGCCTCCTCTATGTATGTCAATTTATCCACCTTCAAAGGTAAAGATGTGTGGGTCTCTCTAGAGTCCTAGTGTTTTATGCCAAGGAACCCATGTTGAGTTATGGATGTTTTAGTAGTTGTAGACTGAAGGGTACAGACAAAGAGAGCATCTCACACTGCCATGATGCTGACGTCCAAGGCAGACTTTTCTAAACTTTTACACAATTAATAAGCTTCACATTAAAGAATACAGTAATGTTAGAAATTCATGAGAAGAAAACCACCATAAAAAACTGTTCAATATGACAAGATGTGCTGAGTGACAAGGAAGAGAATTATAAATAAAACTACATTATGCTGAATTAAAAAAAAAATCCTCACAGTTTAAACTTCCTTTTTTCTTTCATTTCTGAGGAAAGAAATCTAATATATCCAGGTACATTTAGTTCTATCAGTGTTCTGAAGATGATAAACTTAAGGCTAAAATTATTTTATAAAAGAAAAATTTATACATGCAATTTTAAAGTAATTCAGTTGATTATTGCCATATATGATAACGAAAACTAAAAGAAAAAGTAGAATTTTTAAAAAAGTAAAATTGATCCAAAAAAAAATTTTTTTTTGAGCAGAAATAAAATTGAATATGTAACCTCAGCAGGCCTGGAGCTATGGACATCTTTTTTTAAAGATTATGTGTATATGTACTGAGAAAATTTTAAACTATTAAGTCATTACTTCAAAACAATCTCCAAGAGTTTATCTCTCATACTGAGTTTCAATTATTATTTTAAATAGGCACAATTGAAAATAGTGCTTTTATAAAGAGCAAGGTGATTTAAGTCCAAATTGGTTAAGGAAATATAAGAAGGGGGTTCTACAGCGTGGAGATTCCTTAAAAAACTGGAAATGGAATTGCCATATGACCCAGCAATCCCACTCCTGGGCATACACACCGAGGAAACCAGATCTGAAAGAGACACGCGTACCCCAATGTTCATCGCAGCACTGTTTAGAATAGCCAGGACATGGAAGCAACCTAGATGCCCATCAGCAGACGAATGGATAAGAAAGTGGTACATATACACCATGGAATATTACTCAGCCATTAAAAAGAATTCATTTGAATCAGTTCTAATGAGGTGGATGAAACTGGAGCCCATTATACAGAGTGAAGTAAGCCAGAAAGAAAAACACCAATACAGTATACTAATGCATATATATGGAATTTAGAAAGATGGTAACGATAACCCTATATGCAAGACAGAAAAAGAGACACAGATGTACAGAACAGACTTTTGGACTCTGGGAGAAGGCGAGGGTGGGATGATCTGAGAGAATAGCATTGAAACATGTATATTATCAATTGTGAAACAGATCGCCAGTCCAGGTTGGATGCATGAGACAAGTGCTCAGGGCTGGTGCACTGGGATGACCCAGAGAGATGGGATGGGGAGGGAGGTGGGAGGGGGGATCAGGATGGGGAACACATGTAAATCCATGGCTGATTCATGTCAATGTATGGCAAAAACGCCTACAATATTGTAAAGTAATTAGCCTCAAACTAATATAAATAAATGAAAAAATAAAATAAAAAAAGAAGGGGGTTCTACTGCCTGTTCTGGTATACACTGACACTGGGACCTAGAATGAGCCTCTGAACCTCTCTCTGGGTCTCCACTACTCCATTTATGATAGAAAAGGTTAAATTAAATTAAAATAAAGGTCTAAAGACCAAATTATTTTTAGACACTTTTATTTCAGAAAATAAAAGCCAAGTGGCTTGAGGAAATTTTTACCTTAACTAAAGAATTTATGTATAGTAGTATTAATATTTAAATTCTTTAATAAATAGTTTCATTTCATTCAGTTGGCTCTCTGACACAATGGGGTGTGTATGTGTGTCTGGATAAATAACCACTTCTAACATCCAGTTGTTCAAATCAAACCCTTGGAGTCATCCATGATAAGCCCCTCTATTTTCCTCATCCCCACAATCAATTCTTCAAGTTATGGCAGTTCTACCCTCAAAGCAGTGCTCATGGCTGACCACTTCTCACTGTTGCCACTGCCAACATCATTGCCCAAGTCCATCAGCTCTCCCCCAACTCCAGTGCCTCCTAACTGGAGGTTTTGCCACTTTCTCTTCCTATATCCCCTCATCTGTTCTCCACAGAGCAACCTTTGAGAACTTTGTAAAACCAAATTTAACCATCTTACTCTCTTACTCATAACCCTCCAATGGCTTTCCCTGTTACACTCAGAATAAAATTCAAACTCCTTCCCAAGGTTGAACAGTTTTATATAATTTGGCCCATGCCTTTCTCTCATTCTGCTCTGGCCACCCTACACCCACCCTGTCTTCATCCTGGTGAAGTGCCAAGCACCATGCCTTCAAAGATGCTATTTCTGACCATCTTAACCAAAACAGCCACCAACCAGCCATCCACTCAGTTTCCATTTCTTCTTGCCTTTTTTTCTTAACATTTGTCACTACCTCACCTTATTTATTTATGGTTAACTTCTCATGAATTTCTAATATAACTATATTTTTATTATTATTTTAACTTTTAAAAAATAATTTATTTTTTATTGAAGGATAATTGCTTTACAGAATTTTGTTGTTTTCTGTCAAACCTCAACATGAATCAGCCATAGGTATACATATGTCCCCTCCCTCTTGAACCTCCCTCCCATCTCCCTCCCCATCCCACCCTCTAGGTTGATACAGAGCCCCTGTCTGAGTTCCCTGAGCCACACAGCAAATTCCCGTTGGCTATCTGTTTTACACATGGTAATGTAAGTTTCCATGTTACTCTCTCCATACATCTCACCCTCTCCTCCCCTCTCCCCGTGTCCATAAGTCTGTTCTCTATGTCTGTTTCTCCACTGCTGCCCTGCAAATAAATTCTTTGGTACCATCTTTCTAGATTCCATATATATGCGTTAGTATATGATATTTATCTTTCTCTTTCTGACTTATTTCACTCTGTATAATAGGCTCTAGGTTCATCCACCTCATTAGAACTCAAATGTGTTCCCTTTTATGGCTGAGTAATATTCCATTGTGCATATGTACCACAGCTTCTTTATCCATTCATCTGTTGATGGACATCTAGGTTGCTTCCATGTTCTAGCTATTGTAAACAGTGCTGCAGTGAACACTGGGGTACATGTGTCTTTTTCAGTTTTGGTTTCCTCAGGGTATATGCCTAGGAGTGGGATTGCTGGGTCATATGGTGGTTTTATTCCTAGTTTTTAAAGGAATCTCCATACCATCTTCCATAGTGGCTGTATCAATTTACATTCCCACCAACAGTGCAGAGCATTCCCTTTCTCCACACCCTCTCCAGCATTTATTCTTTGTAGACTTTTTGATGATGGCCATTCTGACTGGATTGAAGTGATACTGCCATATTCTTGATTGTAAAGTTTATTAATTAATGTGCCAACTTAGAAAAGTCTACCTATTTACAATATTTTGTAATATGAATAAAAGTGTAACGGTCCCAGTAAGAGTTTAGAGTAGATAATAGGTCTCAGTTTTCTTTTATCTTTAAAACTGCAGTGGTGGTGATGAGGTTGCTTTAAAACTTTCTTTGTTTGTCCTCACTAGAATGTAACTTCCATGAGGACATGAACTTTTCCTGCCTAGTTCACTGCTGTATCTCTCACTGTTAAATATAAAGTGTTCAGCAGGGAGAGAATGCTTAATAAGTATTAGTAGACTTAATAAGTGAATATGTATATACTCACTTATACAATGGAGAAGGCAATGGCAACCCACTCCAGTACTCTTGCCTGGAAAATCCCATGGGCAGAGGAACCTGGTAGGCTGTAGTCCACGGAGTTGCTAAGAGTTGGGCAAGACTGAGCGACTTCACTTTCAGTTTTCACTTTCATGCATTGAAGAAGGAAATGGCAACCCACTCCAGTGTTCTTGCCTGAAGAATCCCAGGGACAGAGGAGCCTGGTGGGCTGCCGTCTATGGGGTCGCACACGACTGAAGTGACTTAGCAGCAGCAGCAGCACTTATGCAATGACCATGGGACAACTAGAAAAGCTGGGTTCACTACTTCTGATCACATACATCCATTTACCTATGTCCATACATTCCATTTCCTAGTTTTATGTAATGTGAAAATGGCCTCCTTCTGGGTAGAGAAACCACTAAAATACAGTGGCAAGGGCCCTGTCATGAGAAGTATGTACATATTGGAACATACATGGCAGATACATAACCCAGACTGGCACCAGTGTGGAAACAAGAAGAGATGGGGTTAAGGAATCTTCTAAGAGGAGGTGGTACCTCAGTGAGTTAGGTAAAGTAAAGTGGGAAAAAAAATTATATTATTTCAGAGAGAAAGCAGAAAAGCTGACAATCAGGTTGGTCAGTTGGGTAGTAATATGCTTCCCCAAACTGAGAGTACATGAAGAGAAACAGGTTTGAAGTGAAAAATGAAAGAGTTCAATTTCAGTAATTTTCCCTGACTTTGCACAGTGTACCAGCTCAATGATATAACTGATCAGTGCTCTAGCCAGTAACAGGTCTGGAGAATGAAACTCAATAAAAATAAATATTTCTTAGTTCTTCATGTGGTAGGCTCATGAGTCTTGGTAACTTTTGTGGCTTGGCACAATGTCTGCCACATAATAATTGTTTAATTTGTTTAACTGGATTATATTGATTCCTCTGATAAATGTATCTTCATAGGCATTTTGGTACAGTGTTAACTAATTCCAAGTTGATGACTCAGTATCGTTTCTATTTCCATCCTCTTTAGAGGCCTCTAATAACATTCTGAGCTTCTTTTCCCAATTCTCTTCACATTGAACACATTTTTACTTCCATGTCAACAAGCATCTTCCTAACATAGCATGTGCTGCATAATAGGTATTTTTATAAGACTATTTATTCTCTTCTCTTCTTTTCTCTTCTCTTTATTCAAACATATGCCAAATACAAAGATATGGCTCTATAACAGGAGTCAGTAAATGGTTTTCTATAAAGGTCCATACAGTCTCTGTGAAACCTACCCAACTCTCATTATAGCATAAAAGCAGACACAGATCATAAATAAACATAAAAATAAATGGCTGTGTTTCAGTACAACTTTATTTAAAAAAACAAGTTCAGTTCAATCACTCAGTCATGTCCAACTCTTTGCGACCCCATGGACTGCAGCATGCCAGGCCTCCCTGTCCATCACCAACTCCCAGAGTTTACCCAAACTCATGTCCATTGAGTTGATGATGCCATCCAACCATCTCATCCTCTGTCATCCCCTTCTCCTCCCACCTTCAATCTTTCCCAGCATCAGGGTCTTTTCAAATGAGTCAGCTCTTCGCATCAGGTGGCCAAAGTATTGGAACTTTCAGCTTCAATATCAGCCCTTCCAATGAACACCCAGGACTGATCTCCTTTAGGATGGACTGGTTAAATCTCCTTGCAGTCCAAGGGACTCTCAAGAGTCTTCTCCAACATCACAGTTCAAAAGCATTAATTCTTTGGTGCTCAGCTTTCTTTATAGTCCAACTCTCACATCCATACATGACTACTGGAAAAACCATAGCCTTGACTAGACGGACCTTTGTTGGTAAAGTAATGTCTCTGCTTTTTAATATGCTGTCTAGGTTGGTCATAACTTTCCTTCCAAGGAATAAGCGTCTTTTAATTTCATGGCTACAGTCACCATCTGCAGTGATTTTGGAGCCCCCAAAAATAAAGTCAGCCACTGTTTCCACTGTTTCCCCATCTATTTGCCATGAAGTGATGGGACCGGATGCCATGATCTTAGTTTTCTGAATGTTGAGCTTTAAGCCAACTTTTTCACTCTCCTCTTTCACTTTCATCAAGAGGCTCTTTAGTTCTTCTTCACTTTCTGCCATACACTCAGGCTATATAGTTTGCCAACCTCTGTTATAGTGTCATAGAAATATAAATTTGTACATACATATAAATATATGCATGTGAATAATACACAGATATGTACAAGTTATAAAACTAATCTTCAACAATTTTGAGGAAGAAAAAAAATCATACTCTTACAAGATTGACTGAGATAAAACTTTTCCAAATTATACTACATTAATTTCCCTTTTATATTTACCATCATATTCGAAGTACACCCCATGAGAAAAGATTGGGGGATCATTTCTGCCCTTCCTCACTGCCAACATTCTCTGATGTTACTGACAAGTGTTTTCCTTTCAAAAGACTGTAGCCCATATAATTCCTTTCATCTTCATTTTTACAGAGAAAGTTAATACCTAATTAAAATGCCAACACTATTAAAGTTGAAAATCTCAAGTCAATATTGATACCATTGAAAAAATATAGCTAGCCACTCAGACTTGAATGATTTTTATAGTTTTAAAAGAAACCAGAATCTAATATTGTTTGAGATATTGTCCACCAACCAGGGAGACAGAACTGAGTCACTAAGATTTGTCTCTGTGCTATAAAAAGGAGCTTAATGTTCTGGTCAGGAACCACTGAAACATAGTATTGATTTTCCGTGCTCAATTTCTCTCCCAAGTCTTAGTCTTTCACTTGAAGATAATTTCATTACTATCAGGAAGCTTGGGCAACACAGAATGAACAGCAGGAAACTAAGTTCTGTAAATGGATTCGACCTCTTCCTTCCATTTGCTAACTTAGCCAGGCTGTTTTCCTCAGAACATGGTGTTTCATCCTCCTCTGGAGCACTATCCTTTTGAACATGTATAAGAACTTAAAGAATTTAAAATTACCTCTCTCATAAAAAAAAAAAACTCTCATAGCAAATAATTAACTGAACATCCATGGGCAAACTGATGAAATTTCAGATCTTGCTTTCCAGTTTTTTAACAGCCTTCTTTCCATTAAATATTTTACTTGTTGATAACTGAGGCTGTTCCCAATTATTGGCAGAAACCAACTGGTTCAATGACAATTAAGTTCCTTGGTTTTTTTGCATAGTAGCAACTCTTGAGCAACCATGCTCTTGGTCACATTTCTCTTATAAGAAGGTTTAAATTTTATTAAAAACAATATTAAATAATATTCCAAAGTCCCAGTGGGAGAGTGGGTTTTAGGAAAGAGACAGTAAAGAATCAGAACAGGAAGCAAAAGTTGCCCGCTTGCTCCTGGATTTTCAATGTGACTTTATCATTACTATTATAATTATTATTATTATTTTGGTAGTAGAAGATGTGAATTCTCATGTCATTAGACAAATAGATATTCAAATAAGAATGCAAAAAATTGAAAGGATTATGGGTGATCATTTATAAAATATATTCCTGATTTCTTAAAAAATATGCAGAGTCAATAAACATTCTCTTATTACTCCCACATACTGTTGGGAGTGAATACTGACTTTTTTTTTTTTTTTTGAGGGGTAGTTGGGCAATATGGAGAAGGCAATGGCAACCCACTCCAGTACTCTTGCCTGGAAAATCCCATGGACGGAGGAGCCTGGTAGGCTGCAGTCCATGGGGTCGCTAGGAGTTGGACACAACTGAGCGACTTCACTTTCGCTTTTCACTTTCATGCATTGGAGAAGGAAATGGCAACCCACTCCAGTATTCTTGCCTGGAGAATCCCAGGGACAGGAGCCTGGTGGGCTGCCGTCTATGGAGTCACACAGAGTCAGACATGACTGAAGCAACTTAGCAGCAGCAGCAGCAGCAGTTGGGCGACAAGAATCAGGAGGCTTAAAATTATTCAGGTCTTTTGAGGTATTAATTAGTTCCACTTCTAGAAATTTCCTAAAGGAAATCAATCCTGAATATTCATTGGAAGAACTGATGCTGAAGCTGAAGCTCCAATACTTTGGCCACCTGATTCAAAGAGCTGACTCACTGGAAAAGACCCTGATGCTGGGAAAGATTGAAGGCAGGAGGAGAAGGGGGCCACAGAGGATGAGATGGTTGGATGGCATCATTGACTCAATAGACATGAGTTTGAGCAAACTCCAGGAGATGGTGAAGGACAGGGAAGTCTGGCATGCTGCAGTCCATGGGGATGCAAAGAGTTGGACATGACTTAGTGACTGAACAACAACAACAACAAAGTAACCTGAAACAAAAAAGAATTTTGTAAAAATATGGTCTCCAAAGGGAAAAAATGAAAACAATGAAAATGCCCAGCCAATGGAAATTGTTAATAACTTATATAAATTCATATGGAATATTAATTTCTTATTTTTCAACAAATATTTATTAAGCACCTATTATATGTCAACCATTTCTCGATAGTGGGAAAAACAAGAGTGAAGGAGATGAAAAAAGATTCTTGCCTCCATGGAATCTCCATTCCAAAGGGAAAAAATACCAAAAGCCAAGTAAATAAGCAAATGAATAAAGATAATTTCACAAAGTGGTAAGTGCTAAGAAGAAAAAAATGTGATGTGCTACAGGCATTAGAATGCTAAGAAATGTCTTTTGATAATTTGTTTAGTGGTAAAAGTTAAAATATAAGACATTACATGGGAGTGGAGGCTGATTCACATTGTTGTATGGCAGAAACCAACACAACATTGTAAAGCAATTATCTTCTAATTAAAAATAAATTAAAAAAAGAAAACATAATTCCAACTATATAAAATCATATACTTAAATTCTGGCTGAAGAGGAGAAGCTAAAACAGCTCTGGCTTGCAATTAGTCAGCTCTAGACAAGAAAGAAGTCAGGGCAGAACCTCCTCCCAGCATGCAGCATAGTTCTGCGCACTTGTTCATGGCAAGTGCTCAATCCATTTTGGTTAAACAGACTCAAAAAATTAAAGCATCACAAGAAACAGACATCAGGCAAAAAATTAAGTCTTCTTTGCTTATTTTAAAGCAGTGGTTTTCAACTGGAAGTGATAAGTGATTTTGAGGAACATTTAACAAGATATGGAGACGTTTTTGGTTTTTCCTTGTGAGAGGTTGGTGGGGGGTGGGGAGGGTGCTGCTGGCATCCAGTGTGTAGAGGCCAGAAATGCTACGCAAGAGAGTGCCCCTGTCCCCCATCACCACACACAACAAAGAATTTTTCTACCCCAAATGTCAATAGTGTGGATGTTAAGAAAGCCTGCTTCAGGTCAGGTCCAGAGCTGTTGTCTGAAGACATCTCTGAGATCCAAAACCACTCCAGAAACTGAAGTTGTTTGCTCATTTGTCCCTCAACAACACAGAATGCATTCAGCCTCCTGGATTCTCACTATATTCCTACTAACTTTCTGCATGGGGTGGGCTGACTTTGCCTTCCTTTCTTCCCTCAGCATTAGGGAGTCTACACACATTGATGCCATAATGCCCGTCTACATGGAAGCCTGATGTTGACGTACAGCATTAGTCATTGAATCTCACAGAAGCTCATCAGCACCTTCAGTCAAATCTTCCTCTTTTCTCTGATTTAAATAAAGCCTTTCTTTAAGAGCTCTTCTAAAAGTAATCCAATGAGATGCTACAAAGTATGCCAAATCCAATTACTTTCTGCATTCTTGCCTATTATTTGGAAAAAGCAATCCTCCCCAAACCACTAAGGTCATTCAGAAAACATACCAAGGTGACCACATTAAAGAAAGTGGAATCTTAATGAAGGTCTCAGCACACACAAAGTACTAATGAGAGGGCAGAGTTGGCCTCTTAGTCAAGAGTCTCAAGCGTGCCCAGAATATTAACAGACATTCTTTATCCTGAGGTAAATGGCTCTCTCACAACAATAGAGATGATCCACTAATGCCTGATTCATATGCTTTGTCACAGAATGAATCAGCAGAGCCGTTAATAAGTACTGCAATACTCTACAACACAAACCATACTGGTTTTCAATATGTCCTCTCTTTTTGTGGAGGCAATTTTCTTCTGACTCAGAAGCAGATGTGTGGCCCACTACAGTGATGTTTTCTGCCTCTCACTAAGTAAAGTTCACTAACCTGGGCAGGCAAGGCGCATTAGAGATGCTATGGAAGCCACAGGTGAGGAGTAGGGGAAGGGGTCTTGATGGATGGTGCTCTTCCACTGTGTAGTCCAACTCTCTTACCCAAGACATGGATGATAATGCTGAAGACAAGTGCATCCATTTTACATGATGCATAATAAATTACCACAAACTTAGTGGCTCAGAACAACATACATTATCCTACAGTTTTCATGGGTCCTTAGCTGGGTCCTTTACAATCAAAGTGTTGGTAGGGAACACAGTTTCTTGTAAGAATCAAGGAACTTCTCCCAAACTCACTCATATTGTTGCCAGAATTCAGGTCCTTGCAGCTGGAGGAGTGAGGCTCTCAACTCCTAGAGGCCAACCCTTTTCATAGGTTGTTCACAATATGGTCATTTGCTTCTTCAAGGCTAGCAGGGGGAGTCTGTACTGCTTCAATTCTCTCCTTTCAGCAAAGATCTGGACCCTTTTCTAGAAGGCTCCCCTGGTTAAGTCAAGCCCACCCTGGATGTTTTCCCTTTTGACAAATTCAAAGACAATTGCTTAGGGACCTTCATTATATCTGCAGAATCCCTTCACCTTTGCCATATTCTATTGGTTAGAAGCAAGTCACAGGTTCTATCCACACTTAAGACGAGAGGATTACCCCAACGTGTAGACTCTAGGAGGTAGAAATTTGGGGAATAATCTTGGAATTCTGCCTGTCACAACAAGCTTGTAAATGTTTCAGCTGACAGCACTGACTGGAAAAGAGAGTACATACATTGGATCAGAGTCCATATTCTATCCAACAGGATGGCAGTTTGGAATAATAAGTCAGAAGAAACACAAAAAGAAAAACACTAGAGACCCATACTTAGCTTTTAACATAGGAGTTTGACTTAATAACAATTCCTAGAAAAAAGATGTGGGGATCTTAATTGTTTATAAGCACAAAAAGTAATATTTGTATAACATAATTTTTAAAAAACTCAAAATGCAATTTATAGAGCAATAATACATAGTGTCTAGATCAAGAAAGATAACATAAACAGTGGGCCTGGTACTGCATGTACCAAATCACATCTGGAAATTTTCTGGCAGCTCTGGGTTAACTGTTTTATATATATAAATTAATTAATTTATTTTTTGGCTGCTGGTTCTTTGTTGCTGCAAGGGCTTTTCCACAGTTGCGGCAAGCAGGGGCTACTCTCTAGTTGCAGTTCACAAGCTTCCCCGCTGCAGTGGCTTCTCTTGTTGTAGAGCACAGGCTCAGTAGCTGTGGCATGTGGGATCTTCCCAGATCAGGGATTGAACCCATCTCCTGTATTGGCAGGTGGATTCTTTACCACTGAACTACCAGGGAAGTCCCTGGGTTTACATTTTAATCTGAACACTGCCCAAATGAAATCTTGAAAGCAAAACATATGACAAATGCTTTGGGGAATTATGGATGTTTATAAAAGAAACTGAAGAGGAAAGAGCATTGCAAACATGTAAGAGTTGAGAAAGCAGAAATAAGACTCATAGATAAGAGTTATGAAGAAACATATTTCCCTTCAGTATAAGAAGTACAGTTCTAATATTTAGAACTGTACACAAAGGAAATTTCTTATGGGGAAGGGAATTCATATTCAAGGCTACTCCCACCCATGGATACTCTTGATTCCCTTTCCACCTCCATTAATTATGTACTTTCTCATTTTTATGTTTGCACAACTTCATCTTCTCATTGGTGATCATGCATAGTTCTCTTCCATCACATACATAAAGGAAACTTCCCTGGCCTCACATTCCACCAAGCTGATGACTCTTCCTCGCCTCTTCTTTGAAGCCTGACTTTTTGAGAGAGGGGCATGTACTTGTGATCTGCTGTCCACAGCCCTCACTTCTGTATCAGTCCACCTAGTCTGGCTTCTGCCCTCACCAGACCACTGAAATGGATCTTTGTAACATCACTGTGGATTAATGCTTTTTGCAAGTTCTCTTACATGACACTGTTGACCACATCCTGCTTTTTGAAATCGTCTCTTTCCTTGGTTTCTCTGACATTACACTTTCTTACCACCTCTCTGACTCCTTTGGCCACTCTTCTAAGCCTTCTTTGTGGTCTCTCTCACATTTGATGAACACTGATACTCTCTGATGCTCCCCAAGGCTCTGTCTTGGGTCTACTCTGTTCTCATTCTACACAGTATCTTTTGTTGTATTAGTGACTACCATTGTTCTAACTGCCTAATACATTCTGAGATAGCTCCATTCCAGGATAGCTCTTTCTCTTCTGAAATCTTCCAAAAATTGTATCTCCAAAGACCAACTCAATGGCTTTACTGGAAAACCCTGGAGTAGCCTGAATCTCAATATAGCCAAACTTGAACTCACAATCCCTCACCTCAACCTACTCCCCTACAAAACCCTTTCCTACAAGTTCCTCATTTCACAGAATGGTTGGCAGGATATCCCTCCCGATTCTTACCAGCTCTCCCTAGTCCATCAGTCTGTAAGTTCTGAAGACATTTGCCAGATCCATCTAATATTTTCCATTCCCACTGATACTGCCTTGAATCAAACCATCAACTTCTGCTTCAGTTATATCATCAGCATCATTGTTAACTTCATTAACATTTTCTAAATGACTACTATTTACAAGGGGCTGTTCTAGTACTACACACACATACACACACACATACACACACACACACACATATATATATTCATCTATTCTACAAAACAAACCTATGAGAATAGGTACTCATTTCCCCCATTTTATAGAGGTAGAAATTGGGAAACTAAGGCCCAGAGAGATTAAGAACCCTTCTCAAGCTCACACACTTAGTAAATGAGAAACTAGGATATTAACCTGCAGGCTTAACCAGTTTACTACATGTAGGGGCTGAATAAATTTTCCTTGAATTAATAAACTAAACTGACTAAGTAAATTCTAGTTGATTAGCTATAGAAGGGATTTTTGCTGTGGGTGAAAGATTAGATTACAGGAGTATTTCTCAATTGTCTTTGATGAAGGACATTTTTAAAATTTCCTATCAACTGTGGTCTCATATTTTTGTGTAATACAATATCATGTGCTTGACTTTCATAGCAATACTGAATACAACAAAAGTTTCTGAACACTTTCCATTTCTGTACTCAATTGTTATGGTCCAGTAAGAGACTGGTCTGGCATCAGTCTGTGACCTACACTTTGATTTCCACTGGACTAAAGGACCCATGGGATCCCTTCCAACACTAAGATTTTCTATTTGGTAGCACTGTAAATAAGACTCAAAGAGGAAAAGTCTTCCCCTTTGAGAATTTACATTAAGCCAGTGGGAATAATCTACTCTCAACATACCAACTAGCAGAGTGGTATATGCTAAGTGCTGTGGTGAGAAAACCACATGCACATCCAAAAAGATGCAGAATCCATGTTCCTCAATCTTAGCATAAATCTAGCAGGCTGGATTTGACTAATACCCCTAAAATGTGGACGAGAAAGAAGAGTGTAATTCAGAATATGTCCTTTTAGAATGTACAAACAGAAGAACTCATTCAGGTGGTAAATATTAATGGATATTTCAAATATTAAATGCTATTCAACAGTTTTTCTTAAAACTGAGACTTGCTCATACACACTGAAATTGAAATATATCCAAGATATTTTTAAGTGAAAAAAAGCAGCCAAATGATATTTCCAATTATATAGCCAATGAGGAACTTGTATTTGGAATATACAAAGAAGGCTTACAACTCATTTATAAAAAGATAAACAACCCAATTTTAAAACTGGCAAAGGATTCAAACAGACATTTCTCCAAAGAAGATACAAAAATGACTGATAAGCACATGAAAATACATTCAGCATCATTAGTCACTAGGAAAATGCAAATCCAAATTACAATGAGATTCCACTTAACACCCGTTGGGACAGTAATAATCAAAAAGACAGACAATAACAAGTGAAGAAATTAGAACTCTCATATGTTACTGGTAGGAATATAAAATGGTGCAGCCACTTTAGAAAACAATATGGTAGTTCCTTGAAAAATTAAACACAGAGTTTACCACGTGACCCAGCAATTTCACTCCTAGATGTAAATGCAAGAGAAATTAAAAAATACATCCACACAAATGTTCATAGCAGCAATATTACTAATTGCTAAAAAGTAGAAACAACTCTTATGTCCATGAATAGACAAATGATGCATAGATAAACAGATGATGGAATATGGATGGTGTATACATATTATGGAATATTGTTCAGTAATAAAAAGAAATGAAGTACTGATACATGCTACAACATGGATAAACCTTGAAGTGTTATGCTAAGTGAAAGAAGCCAGATACAAAAGACCACATATTGTATGATTTCATTTATATAAAATGTCCAGAATAGCAAATCCATACAGACAGAAAATAGATTAGTGGTTGCCAGGGGCTGAGGAGGGGAGGAGGGAATGGGGAGTGACTGCTAACAGGCACTGAGTTTCTTTTTGGGATAATGAAAACGTTCTGATGTTAGATTGTGGTGGTGGTTGCATTCTGTGAACATAATAAAAACCATTAAATTTTATATTTTAAATGGGTAAAATGTATACATGTGAATTATATCTCAATAAAGTTGTTAAAAATAACTGCCACTGCCAGTTCCTTGGAACAATTCAGAGACAGATAAGCAAGAAGGATTATTGATCTCTTAAAATAATTTCTATGTTTTTGGGCATCTCTAAACTTAAAGTCATGACCCACTGCTCACTAACTGAACCGGTATTACAAAAAGTAAAGGATTAAAACTGAGAGCAAGTTTATCTGCATAGGTACAATCTAGTGAAATGTCCCAGGTAAAGAACTGTCCCAGGTTGATGCAAGACATTGTTTTATTAAAAAAACAGCTTGTACCTTGAATAGCCAAAGCAATCTTGAGAAAGAAGAATGGAACTGGAGGAATCAACCTGCCTGACTTCAGACTATACTACAAAGCCACAGTCATCAAGACAGTATGGTACTGGCACAAAGACAGAAGTATAGATCAATGGAACAGAATAGAAAGCCCAGAGATAAATCCATGAACCGATGGACACCTTATCTTCAACAAAAGAGGCAAGAATATACAATGGAAAAAAGACAACCTCTTTAACAAGTGGTGCTGGGAAAACTGGTCAACCACCTGTAAAAGAATGAAACTAGAACACTTTCTAACACCATACACAAAAATAAACTCAAAATGGATTAAAGATCTAAATGTAAGACCAGAAACTATAAAACTCCTAGAGGAGAACATAGGCAAAACAGTCTCTGACATAAATCACAGCAGGATCCTCTCCCAGAATATTGGAAATAAAAGCAAAAATAAACAAATGGGACCTAATGAAACTTAAAAGCTTTTGCACAACAAAGGAAACAATAAGCAAGGTGAAAAGACAGCCCTCATATTGGAAGAAAATAATAGCAAATGAAGCAACAGACAAAGGATTAATCTCAAAAATATACAACCAACTCCTGCAATTCAATTCCAGAAAAATAAATGACCCAATCAAAAAATGGGCCAAAGAACTAAATGGACATTTCTCCAAAGAAGACATACAGATGGCTAACAAACACATGAAAAGATGCTCAACATCACTCATTATCAGAGAAATGCAAGTCAAAACCACAACGAGGTACCATTACACGCCAGTCAGGATGGCTGCTATCCAAAAGTCTACAAGCAATAAATGCTGGAGAGGGTGTGGAGAAAAGGGAACCCTCTTACACTGTTGGTGGGAATGCAAACTAGTACAGCTGCTATGGAGAACAGTGTGGAGATTTCTTTAAAAACTGGAAATAGAACTGCCATATGACCCAGCAATCCCACTTCTGGGCATACACACCGAGGAAACCAGATCTGAAAGAGACACGTGCGCCCCAATGTTCATCGCAGCACTGTTTATAATAGCCAGGACATGGAAGCAACCTAGATGCCCACCAGCAGACGAATGGATAAGGAAGCTGTGGTACATATACACCATGGAATATTACTCAGCCATTAAAAAGAAGTACATTTGAATCAGTTCTAATGAGGTGGATGAAACTGGAGCCCATTATACAGAGTGAAGTAAGCCAGAAAGAAAAACACCAATACAGTATACTAACGCATATATATGGAATTTAGAAAGATGGTAACGATAACCCTATATGCAAGACAGAAAAAGAGACACAGATGTACAGAACAGACTTTTGGACTCTGTGGGAGAAGGCGAGGGTGGGATGTTTTGAGAGAACAGCATCGAAACATGTATATTATCAAGGGTGAAACAGATCACCAGTCCAGGTTGGATGCATGAGACAAGTGCTCAGGGCTGGTGCACTGGGAAGACCCAGAGGGATCAGGTAGAGAGGGAGGTGGGAGGGGGGATCGGGATGGGGAATACATGTAAATCCATGGCTCAATCATGTCAATCTATGGCAAAAACCACTACAAAATTGTAAAGTAATTAGCCTCCAACTAATAAAAATAAATGGAAAAAAACACACAACAGCTTGTCCTTTAAAATACAAGTTCAAAAAAAAAAAAAAAAGATTAACTTGAAAATAAAATAAAATAAAAGTTCCTCTCCTGCCTCTTAAAATTAACAACTATGCAGCTACTTTTATTTCTGAAACTGAAGTGTTTTGGCAGTTCGTAATTGTGCCATAGAAAACTTATTGAAAAAGAACCATTCCCTAATGTCTTACAACCAGAACTCCCTTTAAGCAGGCAAGAGGTTGAACAAGCAACATGACCATCACCTGAACACCTGACTTACTCACTCCAGGTTTCTGCACACCCTGGAAACCAAGACATATCCTTCAATTTTAGTTTGAAACAATTGAAAATTTAGAAAAAAGTTGCAAAATTAGTAAAAAGAACTTCTAAGTACACATTACTACTTTTAGTGCTCTGTCACATTTGCTTCTCATATTCTGTCTCTCTATACACACACACACACACACACAAAAGCAAAACACATACTGTTTTTTTCTAAACCTTTTGCAGATAGCATGCACATTTACCCCTTAATCCTTCAGTTTGGATTTCCTAAATATTCTAACATGCTCTCAACATATAACCTTACATAACCATAACAGTTGTT
Source organism: Odocoileus virginianus (assembly GCF_023699985.2). Taxonomy (NCBI): domain Eukaryota; kingdom Metazoa; phylum Chordata; class Mammalia; order Artiodactyla; family Cervidae; genus Odocoileus; species Odocoileus virginianus. The sequence goes on from NW_027224268.1 coordinate 721,902, forward strand.
GAAATTGGAAAATTTAGCACTGATGCAGTATTTTTATCTAATCTATAGTCTGTGTTCCAATTTTACTGATTCTTCCAACAACATACTTAATATCATTTTTTCCTAGTGCAGTATCCAGTCCAGGATTACATGTTGCAGTTAGCTGGCATGTATATTTAGTCTCCTTCAATCTGGGACAGTTCCTAAGCCGTTTTTATTCTTTCATCAATATTTTTATTTCATTTATTATTTTTAAAGAGTATGAACTAATTGTTTTATAGAATATCCCTTGATACAGGTTTATCTAATGATTTCTCATGATTTGATTTAAGTGACACATATCTGGCTGGAATACAACATGAGTGATGTGCCTTTCTTAGGTATCATATCTGGAAGCACATCATGCCAGTTAAGCCTTTGCTCAGTTGCTTAGTTGTGTCTGACTCTTTGTAACCCTGTGGACTGTAGCCCGCCAGGCTCTTCTGTCCACAGGATTTTCCAGGCAAGAATACTGGAGTGGGTTGCCATTTCCTTCTCCAGGGGATCTTCCCGACCCAGGGAATGAACCTGCATCTCCTGCACTGGCAGGAAGATTCTCTGTCATTTGGTTAAAGTTTATTGCTTCACTGTACAGATTTTTCTTTTGTAACTTTATAAGCAATCAGTAAGGAGCTACTGTGAGACTATGTAAATATCCTACTCCTCATTACGCTACCTTCCTTCTCAATTTTAAAGAGAATTTAAAATAAGCCTCACAATTTAAAAAAATAGTCTCAAAACTCTTGAGTTTACAGAGAATGTCTTCTAACTACATGTTTGAGGTGAAGCTGTCTTAGATTTTAAATCCAGGAGGCAGGAACTGGTCCATGGACTTTACTTGGTACAGAAAGCAACAGTGATATGTGTTCATGATAACAATGAAAAATTCTTAGCAGCAGTGACAGATGAGCTTAGATTGGATATTTCAAATATGATACATCCATTCTAAGGAATGCTATGCAATAGTGCTGAATCCAAAAATAGTTTTATATATACTCAAATTGAAATATATCCAAGAAATTTTTAAGCGAGAAAACCAGGGTATATAAAAGTATGCACAGTATAATCTCATTTATGTTTTTTAAAACTATATTTGCACTTTTACATATGAATAGATGTAAATTTATAGACACTCTCCTGGAAGAATATACACCAAACTGTTAACAGTAATCACCTCTCTGGAGGCAAATGGAAAATTGGCGAGGGGGTGGTGCTTGGTCTGCGGGGAATAAGACATTCACTTTTTAGTCTAGACATCTCTGTTTTTAGAACATGAATGCACTTATATTTTATTAAAGTATATATGTATATTTTAAAACATTTATTTGCTAAAAACACTTCCTTTGGCATTATTTTCAAGATTTGCTTTTTGACAGTCTGATTACTATTCATGTGAATAAAAGGCCTTGCAGATAAATGAAGTCTCCTTTGCCTCCATCTCACTGATATATATGTGACATGTCCATGTTAAATGTATACTGTGGTATGTATAAGCATGCATATGTGATATGTATGTTGTGCTCCCAGAAAATTACAAACTGAGACATAATTTTCTACCATTTCCCAATAGTCCTAACTTTCACAGTTGGTGGTTATTTAATCTGTTGAGATTTCAGTTAATCATACTCAACTTGTCATGAGTCTAGCAAACTAATAATGTAATTAATGTCCAAGAACATATAATGAACAGACCTCAGATATCGACTGAGGGAAATAGAGCTGTAAAACAGTGAGGAGTTAACAAAGTTTCTCTCGGTCTTTCCAACTGTGATTTATGTAGAAAAGCACTTTACTTACAGTAGCTACTATTTTTTTATCTTGCTGTTTATGACAAATTTTCAAAAATTACAAAAGTAGACTGTACCTCAATATAGCCATCACCCAGTTTTAATAATTATCAACTCAGTTAATTTAATCTCCCCACCAGCACTACCCTACCATTACTATTGGAGGACTATTCTCCATGGGTCTCCTGTGTATATATCTGTATACATTGTGAGCAGAGGTGCTGACTGCCTTGTTATAAACTATCCTTTCAAGAATGTTTACATAGTGAACAGTCTTCGCTGATAAAGATAGAGTCTGTCTTCAGGGCAGAGGACCAACCTGTTAACTGATCAATATAACAAAGATAATGTCTAGAATGGGAAAGAGTAGAGATCTCTTCAAGAAACTTAGAGATACCAAGGGAACATTTCATGCAAAGATAGGCTCAATAAAGGACAGAAATGGTATGGACCTAACAGAAGCAGAAGATATTAAGAAAAGGTGGCAAGAATACACAAAAGAACTGTACAAAAAAGATCTTCATGACCCAGATAATCACAATGGTGTGATCACTCACCTAGAGCCAGACATCCTGGAATGTGAAGTCAAGTGGACCTTAGGAAGCATCACTATGAACAATAGCTAGTGGAGGTGATGGAATTCCAGTTGAGCTATTTCAAATCCTGAAAGATGATGCTGTGAAAGTGCTGCACTCAATATGTCAGCAAATTTGGAAAACTCAGCAGTGGCCACAGGACTGGAAAAGATCAGTTTTCATTCCAATCCCAAAGAAAGGCAATGCCAAAGAATGCTCAAACTATGGCACAATTGCACTCATCTCACACACTAGTAAAGTAATGCTCAAAATTCTCCAATCCAGGCTTCAGCAATACATGAACCATGAACTTCCAGATGTTCAAGCTAGTTTTAGAAAAGGCAGAGGAACCAGAGATCAAATTGCCAACATCCGCTGGATCATCGAAAAAGCAAGAGAGTTCCAGGAAAACATCTATTTCTGCTTTACTGACTATGCCAAAGCCTTTGACTGTGTGGATCACAATAAACTGTGGAAAATTCTGAAAGAGATGGGAATACCAGACCACCTGACCTGCCTCTTGAGAAATCTATATGCAGGTCAGGCAAGCAACAGTTAGAACTGGACATGGAACAACAGACTGGTTCCAAATAGGAAAAGGAGTACATCAAGGCTGTATATTGTCACTCTGCTTATTTAACTTATATGCAGAGTACATCATGTGAAATGCTGGACTGGATGAAGCACAAGCTGGAATCAAGATTGCCGGGAGAAATATCAATAACCTCAGATATGTAGATGACACCACCCTTATGGCAGAAAGTGAAGAAGAACTAAAGAGCCTCTTGATGAAAGTGAAAGAAGAGAGTGAAAAAGTTGGCTTAAAGCTCAACATTCAGAAAACTAAGATCATGGCATCCGGTCCCATCACTTCATGGCAAATAGATGGGGAAACAGTGGCTGACTTTATTTTTTTGGGCTCCAAAATCACTGCAGATGGTGACTGCAGCCATGAAATTAAAAGATGCTTACTCCTTGGAAGGAAAGTTATGACCAACCTAGACAGCAGAGACATTACTTTGCCAACAAAGGTCCATCTAGTCAAGGCTATGGTTTTTCCAGTAGTCATGTATGGATGTGAGAGTTGGACTGTAAAGAAAGCTGAGTGCCGAAGAATTGATGCTTTTGAACTGTGGTGTTGGAGAAGACTCTTGACAGTCCCTTGGACTGCAAGGAGATCCAACCAGTCCATCCTAAAGGAGATCAGTCCTGGGTGTTCATTGGAAGGACTGATGTTGAAGCTGAAACTCCAATACTTGGCCACCTGATGGGAAGAACTAACTCATTTGAAAAGACCCTGATGCTGGGAAAGATTGAGGGCAGGAGGAGAAGGGGACAACAGAGGATGAGATGGTTGGATGGCATCACTGACTCAATGGACATGAGTTTGGGTAAACTCCAGGAGTTGGTGATGGACAGGGAAGCCTGGCGTGCTGCAGTTCACGGGGTCACAAAGAGTCGGACACAACTGAGCAACCGAACTGAACTGAATGTCTCCAGTGTAAGGTTAGGCAGGTTTGCTTACTGCCTACTATAGAGGATTCAAGTTTTTCCCAGTTGTAATGCAATCGTAATTGCTTGCAGAGTAACCACCTGGGTCACTTCCCATTGCTCCCTGGGACTTGGAAAGCAAGAGGGATCTGATGTGAACATGAAACTTACACTGCTTACTGTCTATGAACAATAAAGTCCTTTTTTCTCTGATCCAAGGATGTTTCTGCCAGCACCCATGAAACTGTAGCAGATTAACTTGTGAGCTTGTAAGCAAGATAAAAATCTCAGACTCCTCTAAGTTCTTGACACTCACTTTCTCGCTGCTATATTATTTCGACATTACATTATTTTATCCATAAATATTCTGGTAGGCAGAAGCTATTTTTGAGTCTTCTGTGAAACCATTAACATCAAAGATGATGGAAGTTAATTCCACACAAGCATTTATTTACCTATATCAATATCCCAGGGATCAAGTTGGTAATTACAGTCCTGTGATCCCTTCACCCAAAGAAACTCTTGGGGCCAAATATATTTCAAAGTTCAGATTTTTCAGATTATAAAAAGGTCGTAGAGAACACGAACTATTTATTAAGTTACATGTGTAATAGAGTCTGGGGCAGCACAGTGAGCAAACATTGATATTTTTGCCGTGAACATGAATATTCACACAAAAGAAAGATTATAAATGACCTATCTTTCTGCTGTGTTGTGCTGTGCTAAGTCGCTTCAGTCATGTCCAACTCTGTGACCCCATGGACCATAGCCCACCAGACTCCTCTGTCCATGGGATTCTCCAGGCAAGAATACTGGAGTGGGTTGCCATTTTCTCCTCCAGGGGATCTTCCTGACTCAGGGATCAAACCCGCATCTCTTATGTCTCCTGCACTGGCAGGCAGGTTCTTTACCACTAGCGCCACCTGGGAAGCCCCAACCTCTCTTTGAGTGAAAGTGAAAGTCACTCAGTTGTGTCTGACTCTTTGTGACCCCATGGACTGTATAGTCCATGGAATTCTCCAGGCCAGAATACTGGAGTGGGTAGCCTTTCCNGCTTCTCCAGGAGATCTTCCCAACCCAGGGATCGAACCCAGGTCTCCACATTACAGGCAGATTCTTTACCTCTCTTCAGTTCAGCTCAAATTTTATTACCAAATTACAAGAAACTTTAGCCTGTCAGAGCCTGGGGATTTTCAAATCTGTAGACAAGGAACTAGAGACCTCAGCTTTTTTAGTCAAGTTCAAGATTTAGGCATTCAGCATCCTGATAAGCAGAATCATTAAAAAAAAAAAAAAAGTTTCCCAGACCCTTTATTTAGTAAGCTCAGATACACAGATGACACCACCCTTATGGCAGAAAGCAAAGAACTAAAGAGCCTCTTGATGAAGGTGAAAGAGGAGAGTGAAAAAGCTGGCTTAAAACTCAACATTCAAAACACTAAGATCATGGCATCCAGTCCCATCACTCCATGGCAAATAGATGGGGAAACAATGGAAACAGTGACAGACTTTATTTTCTTGGGCTCCAAAATCACTGCATATGATGACTGCGCTTGCTCCTTGGAAGAGAAGCTATGACCAACCTAGACAGCATACTAAAAAGCAGAGACATTACTTTGCCAACAAAGGTCCATCTAGTCAAAGCTATGGTTTTTCCAGTAGTCATGTATGAATGTGAGAGTTGGACTATAAAGAAAGCTGAGTGCCGAAGAATTGATGCTTTTGAACCATGGTGTTGGAAAAGACTCTTGAGAGTCCCTTGGACTGCAAGGAGATCCAACCAGTCCATCCTAAAGGAAATCAGTCCTGAATGTTCATTGGAAGGACTGATGCTGAAGCTGAAACTCCAATACTTTGGCCACCTGATGGGAAGAATTGACTCATTTGAAAAGACCCTGATGCTGGGAAAGATTGAAGATAGGAGAAGGGGATGACAGAGGATAAGATGGTTGGATGGCATCACCGACTCGATGGACATGAATTTGAGCAAGCTCCTGGAGTTGGTGATGGACAGGGAAGCCTGGCGTGCTGCAGTCCATGGGGTCACAAAGAATCAGACATGACTGAGTGACTGAACTGAACAGGCCTTTTTAAAAATTAGGGCCAAAATGAAGTTCTTTAGTGTACTGATAAGATTTCAAATAACATGTACTAAATTGACTATATTAGTGATGTGATTTTTATCATGTTTCCTTTTTGTAGGCATTAAGCATTTCTGAGCTCTCGTGATCAAAGTGGAAAATAAATGATAAAACCATTTGAATAACAGATACACAAAAGGTCACATACAAAAATTAAAAGGCAGGATGTTTAACCAAGGATGAATAAAAGAGGGGCCTGGACCGGAACAAATTGTGTCTGGAAGGTTAGGGGTTATTTATAGCTGTGCTCAGCCAGCAGGAGGAACAAGGCTAGCAGTCTGTACACAAATCATGTTCATGTCAGACAGAGAAAGCACGGGGCCTGGGAAGCCTTTTCCTTCTGTTCTCCTGCCAAGGAGAGGGATGTATAGGCTGGTAAACTTGAAGTTGAGTTTAGAACAGATGAGAATGTGCTCCCAGAATATTTACCTGTTCTAAATAATATCAACCTCTTCAGGTTTGATGCACTGCACCTCTAAGTAGGGGGAAGCAATGTCACATTATTTATTGAGTATCCACTATGTATCTGACAATTTGCCAGGCGCTTTTTGTGCTGTTATCGTAATAAAGATAAGGGAGGTAAAGTTTCAGGGAGCTTGAACAATCTGACAAATGAATGATTTCATGTGGACAAGCATTTGCTACAATTTGCTAAGTGCCAAGCGCTGTTACATGCATTTCAATACACAGATGAAAGACACAGGACTCTAACCTTCAGGGAGTTCCCAATTTAGTAGGAGAGACAGAGATATAAGCTCATAATTATAGTATAATTTCATATGCAGCTGTTGTGGCTCAGAATGTTAAAATCAAATTATATCACTGAGAAAAACTGCATTGCCAAAAACGAGAAAGAATATTTATTTACCAATCAAAAGCTGGGGATAACCCATCCTAGTTTCTAAAAGCATTGAAATTTGAGGCTTTCTTTAAAAAGAAAGTAAGATGCCTTTGGAAAACTGCCTTGTGGTGAACATGGAAGAGGGTCTTTACGACCCTTGAGCATGCAAGGGGATCACAAATCTTATGTCATAAAAAGGCAAATCGAAAAAGCTACATTGATAGACATGGGAATGTATAGGATCCGAAAGTCAATATCACTCTCTTTTATCAGTTTTCCTAACTCACCTTACTCATCCGCTCATTCCAAAGACTGACAGCAAGCTAATCAACCTATAGTTTGAACAATTTTCCTCCTCATTGGAAAAGAGAAAGACTATTTGCCCAGGTCTCACTGCCAAGAAGCTTTCCTGACATTGTAGATTTCTCCAAGATTTCAGACAATAGTTTCATCTATTAGATCTTTTGGTTGGCTTGGTAAAAAGAACATAGCATAGGTTTGGCATTTGTATGTCAGCTCTGTCACCCTCTCTGAACTACAGTTTCTCCCTAGCATACAGATTTTTCAAAATACAATATAACATTTAAAAAAAAAAAAACCAAAATCTAAATAGACAATGACTTGGCAGAGTAGAGAACTCATCGGACATTAAATAATGGCAACCCATAGTCCTTACTTGAAGAGTGTGAAAATTGAATAATGCACAAAACAATTCAACTCAGAAATAAATACATGCTCCTGTCATAAGAAAGGAGGTACATTTATGAAAATGTAATCGAAGTGACAGCAAAAGCAAGAAAGAAGACAATTAAAAGCAAAATTATACAATTATAATCTAGAGTCAAGCACACCTCTCTCTCCCCTTACTATGGATAATTTCTGCTGCTGCTTTATTTGTTTATTTAGTTTTCTACTGCTACTTTAGACTGTGGCCTTAAAATTGGGAGGTACAGGCTGAGGTGTTCTCTTCCAGTCTGGATGCTGACCTCAAATCTCTTCCTACATTTCCCTCTGGAGGGGAAACATGTTCAGTAGGCTCCGACAGGTGAGAGGAAGAAAATAACTCCAGGAGAACAGGGTGGGGACACTGCACATCAAGGTTTGCCTGATGGAGCTTGAGGTGGCCAACTCACCATGTTCCTGGGGTTTGAGAAATACCACAAAGGAGAAGAGCAGCTCCAATTATGTTCCTAAGGACAAAACATGCACGTTTCAAAGTTTCATCAAGGACTAGTCATGACTTCAGATAAATCCAGCTCAACTAATATCTAAGGAGACAAAGGCAACTTCTATAGATTATCTTTTCTCAGTCATCTCTACACACTCTGGGAATTGAACCTCCTCGGCTTCTCTTGGCACTGAGATTGAGGGGATAATTAAAATAACTTCTCTTCCAACCACTTAACAATTTTTCAAATTCCTGATTTCAGAAATCCTAAATAAACAACATTTCTTCCTTTACACAAGCTCTTTTTTCTCCCACCCCTCTCTGCTTAGGACACTCTTACTCATCACTCACTTTCCTGAACAACTTTCAGCAACTCTCAGTCAATTGCCCTGACACCCACTTTACCTCTATATTCCCAAAACACTATTAAAATTACTTGTATTATGAAATTTTACATTTGTTTTTTTCCTGCATTTCACTAATCTTTAAGCCCCTCAGTCATTAATGCAGTTTTTCCTTTCTGGGGTGCTGTGAGTATACTGTGATGCTTGGCACCAAACAGTCAAATGAATGCTTATGGATTAAAGAATTACGCATGAAAGGATTTGGGCTTAAACTTTCTTGTCCTTCCTAAATGTCCATTCTGTTCATAGTTCAATCACACTAGTATGTCTTATTTTTTTACTTCTGATATTGCATTACACATTTAGTAACTTTCTTAATTTTTCTGATACAGCTCCCAATGATTCCTGCTTCCGGGCATTCATACTCTTGTGCAATCCCCTCCTCTTGAGTGTAGGTTGGACCTAGTAACCAATAAAATATAGTAAAAATGATGATATTCATTTCCAAGATTAGGTTCCAAAACACCGTGACTGTGTCTTGCTAGCATGCTCTCTTTTGCTGGCAGCCTCTGCTGCCCTCTGCTTGCTCCCCTGATGAGGTCAATTGCCACGTGCAAGAGGCTCTGTAGATTGGCCCACGTGGCAAGGATCTGAGAGAGGCCTCCTGCCAACAGCTCATGAGGAACTGAGGCCCCAGTCCAACAACTTGCGAGGAACCGAGTCCTGCCAACAACCACATGAGTGTGAGCTTGGAAGAGGATCCTGCCCAGTCTGTCTTTGAGATGACTGCCACCTGTGAGAGGGCCTGAAGCAGAGGACCCCACTAAACCTCGTCCAGATTCCTGAACTACGGAAATTGTGAGGTCATAAATGTGTGTTGTAAGCCAGTAAGTTTGGGATAATTTGTTATATAGCCACAGTTAACTAACACATTATCAATCAGTGAGGGTTCACAGATGATAAAACCCAACAACATGAACTGTTTGGTTTATTAATATTATTAAACATAATTATTGGTTTGCAATATGTATTAGCAAATTATTCTTGCAGATTCAAAACTGTGTTTTCTATTTATCAAAATGGCTCATATCCCACTTTATCAAGTCAACTGTGCATTGATTCAGGCTTTTGAAAAGCACCAGTTAAAAATCCAGAATATTTGTACACATTCATTCCACAAGCATTTATTGGGTGTATACTGAGCACACACGCACACACACACACACACACCACGTACCCTGAGTTCAGGGCACAATTTCTCCCTAGAATGTATAATTTTCTTTCAGTGTGGGGGTTATATTGTTAAATAAGAATGTTCCTGTCCTCAGAAAACTAGTATCTACTGGGCAAAAGACATCTAAACAGATAATTACTTGCTTTTATTTCAAGTGATAGAAAACATAAAAGAATGTGTGCATTTCAGGCCTATGCCCACTGAAACAAGGCAACCCAACCAATCTGAGGAGTGGAGATGTCCTTCTGGGCTTAGATAGAGTCTTCAAATATACATGAGCATCATACAGGTAAAGAGAAATGGGAAGAAGACACCAGACCAAGAGGATGGAATAAACTAAGGGAATTACCTAAATAAATTTCCCAGAACATTACCCTTGGTCAAATAGTACTAAACAGACTCTTAATAAGTCAACTATTCTTTACAAGAAATGTGTGACCCATTATTATTATGGAAAAACAAAACCAAATAGGAATAATTCACACAACTGGACCAAAGCAATTAGAAACTGGACTTAGGGTAATCTCCTTAAGTGGTTGTAGCCAATACCTTGGTTCATAAAACTGGACTTGTCATCTCTCCTTTATTTATGATTCTGAAGTGTATGTTAAACTCCCTGAGTGAGAGGATAATCAGGAAACTCACAAATTAATGGCCATATAATTACATTTCTTAAACACTTAGGCCCCTACTTCTCTCAATTAATGTAATCATTACCACGAAGAACAGCACTGAAGGTGCTTTTAAAACTGAACAAACACCAGTTAACACTAAAGATGAGTAAATAAAACAAGCTTCTAGAGCTGGATGTATAATTAATTTATAATCAGATATTAAAAGAATTAATCAAGTAAGTATATAATATATTTAAACTCTGGTCTCTCAAGGCTCAACTTTCCTAGCAGAATGTCTATTGTTCTTATACGCCTGGAAAAAAAGCCTCCCCCAGCCTTGAAATGAAATACATTTAGACCAAGGGGTCTTTGCTTGATTCTCAACATGTTTTTTTTGGTTCTTTTTTTTTACTTTTACAGTAATCACATTTCATAGCCAATTAGTAACAAGCAAGATATCTTCCTGTGCTTGAGATGAACTAAGTTTATAAGTCTGATGTGGGGCCTAGAACCTTCACAACAGTGTGAGAACTTCTTTGGTATTATTGTTCTCCAGTTTGTGGGTTGCCCACCTGGTGGGTATGGGATTTGATTTTATTGTGATTGTGCCCCTCCTACTGTCTTTTTTGAGGTTTCTCCTTTGCCCTTGGACATGGGGTATCTTTTTTTGGTGGGTTCCAGAGCTTTCTGACAATGGCTATTCAACAGCTAGTTGTGATTTTGGTGCTCTTGCAGGAGATTAGCACATGTCCTCCTAATCCACCATCTTGGTATACATCAGACTTCCCAACCTGGAGATCTGGCAAAGGGACTGGGAATCCCTAGGGAATCTGACTTTGAAGGCCAGTGGGATTTGATTATAGAACTTCCACAGGACTGGGGAAACAGAGACTCTTGGAGGGCACAAACAAAACCTTGTGCTAACCAGGACCCAGGAGAAAGGAGCAGTGACCCCACAGGAGACCTGCCTGTGAATGTTTGAGGGTTTCCTGTGGAGCTGTGGGTCAACAGTGGCCTGCCGTGGGGACACGGGCACTGGCAGCAACAGTCCTGGGAGGTGACTATTGGCTTAAGATCTCTTGGAGGTCACCAATAGCCCTACCATACAGCCTGTAGACTCCAGGAATGGGTTGCCTCAGGACAAATGACTAACAAAGAGGGAGCACATCCCCAGCCACGAGCAGACAATTGGATTAAAGATTTACTGAGCATGGCCCATGCCCACCAGAGCAAGACCCAGTTTTCCCCACAGCCAGTCCCTCCCATCAGGAAGCTTGCACAAGCCTCTTATCCTCATCCATCAGAGGGCAGACAGAAGAAGCAAGAACTACAATCCCACAGCCTCCAGAGCAAAAACCACAATCACAGAAAGCTAACCAAAATGATCACATGGATCACAGCCTTGTCCTGGAGAAAGGGCTTGCAAAACTGAGTGAAGCTATAACAAAACCTGGTCCACTGGAGAAAGAAATGGCAAACCACTCCAGTATTCTTGCCTCAAGAACCCCATGAACAGTATGAAAAGGCAAAAAGATATGACACCAGAAGATGAGCCCCCAGGTTGGTAGGTGTCCAATATGCTACTGGGGAAGAGTGGAGAAATAGCTCCAGAAAGAGAGCTGGGCCAAAGTGGAAATGATGCTCAGTTGTGGATGTGTCTGCTGGTGAAAGTAAAGTCTGATGCTGTAAAGAACAATACTGCATAGGAACCTAAAGTGTTAGGTCCATGAATCAAGGTAAATTGGACATGGTCAAGCAGGAGATGGCAAGAGTGAACATCAACATTTTAGGAATCAGTGAACTAAAATGGATGGGAATGGGCAAATTTAATTCAGATGACCATTATATCTACTACTGTGGGCAAGAATCCCTTAGAAGAAATGGAGTAGCCCTCATAGTCAACAAGAGTCTGAAATGCAGTACTTGGGTACAATCTCAAAAATGACAGAATGATCTCTGTTCATTTCCAAGGCAAACCATTCAATATCACAGTAATCCAAGTCTATGCCCCAACCACTAATACTGAAGAAGCTGAAGTTGAATGGTTCTATGAAGACCTACAAGACCTTCTAGAACTAACACTAAAAAAGATGTCCTTTTCATCATAGGGATTGGAATGCAAAAGTAGGAAGTCAAGAGATACCTGGAATAACAGGCAAGTTTGGCCTTGGAGTACAAAATGAAGCAGGGCAAAGGCTAACAGAGTTTTGTCAAGAGAACACGCTGGTCATAGCAAACACCTTCTTCCAACAACATAAGAGATAACTCTACACATGGATGTCACCAGATAGTCAATACCGAAATCAGATTGATTATACTCTTTGCAGCCAGAGATGGAGAAGTTCTACACAGTCAGCAAAAACAAGACCTGGAGCTGACTGTGGCTCATCAGATCATGAGCTCCTTATTGCAAAATTCAGGCTTAAATTGAAGAAAGTAGGGAAAACCACTAGGCCATTCAGGTATGACCTAAATCAAATCCCTTATGATTATACAGTGGAGGTGACAAATAGATTCAAGGGATTAGATCTGGTAGACAGAGTGCCTGAAGAACTACAGACAGAGGTTTGTAACACTGTACAGGAGGTGGTAACCAAAACCATCCCAAAGAAAAAGAAATGTAAGAAGGCAAAGCGGTTGTCTGAGGAGGCCATACAAATAGCTGAGAAAAGAAGAGAAGTGAAAAGCAAAGGAGAAAGGGAAATATATACCCAGCCAAATGCAGAGTTCAAGAGAATATCAAGGAAAGATAAGAAAGCCTTCTTGTGTGACCAATGCAAAGAAACAGAGGAAAAAATAGAATGGGAAAGACTAGAGATCTCTTCAAGAAAATTGGAGATACCAAGGAACATTTCATGCAAAGATGGGCACAATAAAGGACAGAAATGGCAAGGACCTAACAGAAGCAGAAGAGATTTAAGAAGAGGTAGCAAGAATACACTGCTGCTGCTGCTGCTGCTAAGTCGCTTCAGTCGTGTCCGACTCTGTGCGACCCCGTAGACAGCAGTCCACCAGGCTCCCCCGTCCCTGGGATTCTCCAGGCAAGAATACTGGAGTGGGTTGCCATTTCCTTCTCCAGCAAGAATACACAGAATTATCTTTAAAAATGTTTTAATGACCCAGATAACCATGATGATGTGATCACTCACCTAGAGCCAGACATCCTGGAGTGTGAAGTCAAGTGGGTCTTAGGAAGCATTACTATGAACAAAGCTAGTGGAAGTGATGGAATTCCAGCTGAGCTATTTCAAATCCTAAAAGATGATGCTATTAAAGTGCTGCACTCAATATGTCAGCAAATTTGGAAAACTCAGCAGTGGCCACAGGACTGGAAAAGGTCAGTTTTTTACCAATCACAAAGAAGGACTATGCTAAAGAATATTCAAACTACTGTACAATTGTGTTCATTTCACATGCTAATAAGGTAATGCTCAAAATCCTTCAAGCTAGGCTTCAGTAGTATGTAAACCAAGAACTTCCAGATGTAAAAGCTGGTTTAGAAAAGGCAGAGGAACCAGAGATCAAATTGCCAACATCCACTGGATCATAGAGAAAGCAAGGGAATTCCAGAAAAACATCTTCTGCTTCATTGACTATGCTAAAGCCTTTGACTGTGTGGATCACAACAAACTGTGGAAAATTCTTTAAAGAGATGGGAATACCAGACCACCTTACCTGTCTCCTGAGAAATCTGTATGCAGGTCAAGAAGCAATAGTTAGAACTGGACATGGAAAAACAGACTGATTCAAAATTGAGAAAGGAGTATGTCAAGGCTGTATATTATCACCCTGCTTATTTAACTTATATGCAGAGTATATCATGTGAAATGCCAGGATGGATGAATCACAAGCTGGAATCAAGATTGCCAGGAGAAATATCAACAACCTCAGATATGCAGATGATACCACTCTCATGGCAGAAAGTGAAGAGGAATTAAAGAGCCTCTTGATGAAGGTGAAAGAGGAGAGTGAAAAAACTGACTTAAAACTCAACATTCAAAAAACTAAGATCATGGCATCTGGTCCCATCACTTCATGGCAAATAGATGAGGAAAAAGTGGAAACAGTGACAGATTTTATTTTCTTAGGCTCCAAAATCACTGTGGACAGTGACTGCGACCATGAAATTTAAAAATAGTTGCTCCTTGGAAGGAAAGCTATGACAAACCTAGACAGTATATTGAAAAGCAGAGACATCACTTTGCTGACAAAGATCTGTATAGTCAAAGCTATGGTTTTTCTAATAGTATGTTGGAGAAGACTCTTGAGAGTCCCTTGGACTGCAAGGAGATCCAACCAGTTCATCCTAAAGGAGATCAGTCCTGGGTGTTCATTGGAAGGACTGATGTTGAAGCTGAAACTCCAATACTTTGGCCACCTCATGTGAAGAGTTGACTCATTGGAAAAGACCCTGATGCTGGGAGGGATTGGGGGCAGGAGGAGAAGGGGACGACAGAGGATGAGATGGCTGGATGGCATCACCGACTTGATGGACATGAGTTTGAGTAAACTCTGGGAGTTGGTGATGGACAGGGAGGCCTGGCGTGCTGTGATTCATGGGGTCGCAAAGAGTCGGACACGACTGAGCGACTGAACTGAACTGAACTGACTGAATGTATGGATACGAATGTACCATAAAGAAGGCTGAGCACCAAAGAATTGATACTTCTGAATTGTGGTGCCAGAGAAGACTCTTGAGAGTCTCTTGGACAGCAAGGAGATCACAACCAGTCAATCCTAAAGGAAATCAACCCTGAATATTCATTGGAAGGACTGATGCTGAAGCTGAAGCTCCAATACTTTGGCCACCTAATGCAAAGAACTGACTCATTGGAAAAGACTCTGATGCTCAGAAAGATTGAGGGCAGGAGGAGAAGGAGGCAACAGAGGATGAGACTGTTGGATGGCATCACTGACTCAATGGACATAAGTTTGAGCAAATTCCAGGAGATAGTGAAGTACAGGGAAGCCTGGCGTGCTGCAGTCATGGGGTCACAAAGAGTCAGATATGACTTAGCGACTGAACAACAATGTTTATAAGCTTTAAAGGCTGAGTTACTTAAGCTTATTTAGAACAAGGTAAAATGCATAGCCTCATCTATGATATGCCCAATCAGTGCCATGCAACTTGGTAGTCAGACATGTTCCCTGAGGAAGGACTGATGGTAATACAGGGTCACACAAAAACCTGAGATTACAAAGAAGAAGCTAGAGGTGAGAGGGACAGGATCTTGTGAGTTCCTCTCTCTTCTCTCTCTAGCCAAGAGGAGCAAGGGGAACCTCTGGGAGATTCTGGGAATCATAATATTGTTTATATGCCCCAACACACACACACACACACATACACACAAGCATACCTTTACACATACCACAGTCTCCAATGCCACAGGCCAGTTTTATATATACTCTACTATCAAAAGAATGATGTGTTTTACATGCAATCTGCTTGCTTGGAATTCTAAATTCAAAATCCCTTTGTATGAATGTAATATTTACTATTTAAGTTCTCTTCTATGTGTTTGGCAGCTTTTCTATGTTATCTCTTGGGACAGCTTCTTGGAGGACCTTCAACCACCATCTGACAAATCTGGCTGCCTGTAGGTGTCATTTTAGAGAGACCATATGGAGAGGCTATACAAAGGTGGAGATGCTGGCGATCCCTACCTGTTCTTAGCCCCAAGCTCTTTGGATTTCCCCAGCACAGGCACTAGACCTAAGAGCGAAAGAGCCTCTGAGATGGCCCCAACATCAGCTGCTATGAGTGAAACCACTGGATCCCAAGAGAAGCTGTCTGCCTAACCCCAGTCAACATTGGTAAGCAAATAAGCCCTTTTGTGGGGTGTTTTTATATCCAGCTACAGATATCCAGAACAGTCTTTGAAAAACAAGAACATCTACTTTGGTCTCCCGCTATCACACCACTCTTGAGGTCATCTCAGATATGACTAGTCAGCAGCCACATTCCATCCTCCACCTCCAGCACTCACTGACTAGTCCTACTTTGGCTGCATGTCGAGCCTACCAAGACAAACTTAACAGGTAAAGAAGGACTGTTCTCATGTTAATGAATGTAGCTGCATTCACTTTCCCAAATACATGGGCACCTGTGTTTATCCAATACACCATCACATGAGCAGTCTAGTCAGCATTTCACTTTGGATTCCAAGACTTTACACCCAGACATGTAGTTGTTCCAAAATATTCTTCAATTATAGCTTTTATAGCCCTGTGCCCTTAATGGGAACACTCACTTCCAAGCCTTTTCAACTGTTCATTACAGCGTCCTGAACTATTGCCAAACTTCAATTGGCAATGCAAATTGGAAACACATTCTAAAACTACTACCTCACCTAAAAATGCAGAATATTTTATCTTTTAAGAAAACATCCTAAATTAAAAATTAATCAGTTAGATAAAGGAGGTGTATTTTTCAACTTTAAGAATGTGTTCATATAGCTATGAGAGTTTAAGGTTACAATGTATTCAAGAAGAATTACTTTTGCTTCAGAAAAGAATTTCTGTTGTATGCTAGGATATTAAACACACAAGCACATACACACATACAAGAATATACCTGTGGGCAAAATCTAACAAAAAAGAAAATTTGCTTTCCTAAAAGGTAAACAGAAGCTGTGCGAAACTTCCCTCTAGTAGACCACATAAACGAATAAGACACACAGTAACCAAATTGATAAATGGTGGGTTATCAGAGGAGAAATCAAACTTGATCAGTAAATTTTCCCAGCAGGACCAATGCAATGTGACACAGTAGGAAATCTGCAAGCTCAAGCGAGCACTGCAAAGGCACAAAGCTTGCTGCTGAGAATGGCAGGCTGTTTCCCTCTGCAGATCTCTGTGAGAAGATGGGGAGTACACCTCAGAAAGAAACACTATAGTTTAAGAGAAAAACCTCATGTTTGTGCTCGGTTCTTTTATTTTTCAAGGCATTTTTGAAATAAATAAATGTGTCCCATTGGGGTGCAATCCCAGCCTGCTAATGTCATGTTTATAAAATCAAGTGGAGAAGAGTGGGCTTTCAAAACAGAACAGTCTTCTGCTTCCCTGTTTCTGCTACCCCCTAGCTGTGTGAACCCACATAAACTACATGATCTCTCTGCTCTTTTATTGTTTTCTGGTAAAATGGGGATTATAATGCACATGATTGTGGTAGGGGTTAAGTGAGATCATACTGTAAGTTGCCAGTTCTGTGCCCAGAACACACTAGATATTAAATTACTGATTCATACATTAAGTATTAATATGCTTAATTGGTAACACATTTCTTATTAAATATAATTTCATTTTGTAGCATTACCCTTATATTATTATTAATAATATATACTATTTAAAATCATTTTTTAAAACTCTCTGACCAAAGGGTCAAGAGACCTGGTTCTAATCCAAACCCAACTCTCTATATGACCTGGGAAAGTTGCTTTCTACTTATTTATGAGACTCAGTTTCCCTTTGGTTAAAAACAAGTAAATAAAGAGTTTGGATTTGCTGATACTGTCTCTCCTGACAGAAAAACAGAAACATTGTAGCAATTTAATGACTCTACGTTCATCTGAGTCTAATTTGTTTTCTTTTTCCAAGAAGGTCGCCTTGAGCAACAAAAACAAAAATAAACAAGTGGGACTATATCAAACTAAAAAGCTTCTGCATGGCAAAAGAAAACCATCAACAAAATGAAAAGGCAGCCTACAAAATGGGAGAAAACATTTGCAAACCATATATATGATAAAGGGTTAATATCTAAAATATATAAAAACTCATACATCTTAAAAGCAATAAAACAAACAATCTGATTTTAAAATGGGCAGGAGATCTAAATAGACATTTTTCCAAAGAAGATATACAGATGGCCAACAGATACATGAAAAGATGCTCAACACTGCTAATCACCAGGCAAATGCAAATCAAAACCACAATGAGATATCACCTCACACCTATTAGAATGAGCTATTATCAAAAAGACAAGAAATAACAAGTGCTGGTGAGGATAAGGAGAAAAGAGAACCGTTATGAACTGTTGGTGGGAATGTAAATCAGTGCAACCACTATGGAAAACAGTATGGAAGTTCCTTAAAAAATTAAAAATTAGAACTACCATATGCTCTAGGAATTCCACTTCTGGGTTTTCATCCAAAGCAAACAAACAAAAAAAAAAAGATATATGCACCTCTATGTTCATTACAGCATTATTTACAATAGCCAAGACATGGAAACAATCTAGAAGTCCACTGATGATAAATAGGTAAAGAAAATATGGTGTGTATATAAACACAATGGAATATTATTCAGTCATAAAAAGAAGGAAATCTTGCCATTTGCAACAACATGGATGGACCTTGAGGACATTATGCTAAGTGAAATAAGTCAGACAAAGAAAGATAAATACCATATGATCTCACTTAATGAGGAATCAGGAGGGAAAAAAAAAAACCCTGAGCTCGTAGATACAGAGAACAGATTGGTGGTTGCCAGAGACTAGTGAATGGGGTGGACAAAATGGATGAAGAGGATCAAAAGGTACAAATTTCCAGTTATAAAATACTGAAATGCAAACTTAATCTTATTTTTTTACAATCTAGTCTAATTCTTCACTACTTTAAAACTTTACCTAATCTCAGACTGTAGAAACAACAAATGACTTCTGAAAGGTTCTAAGTCAGAAAATTGGTTAAAAAAAAAAATTCATTTTTTCTTCAACTCCTTGATGCCCATAAGCTGGAAATTTGTCAAATCCTCTCTTTCTCTCATCTGAAAAATCAACCATCAACTTAATAATGATGGACTCTGAATACAGTACTCCCATAGTTGCTGAAGTTTAGAGCATCCCAGGATACAGAACACAGTCGCAAATGAGAACCAAGCACCGGCATGTTTTAGCACCTGATATATCATCTGTAGATTGCCAAAGCACTGAAACCTTGTAATCCACTCTAGGAGAGGCCCTTGGGACATAACTTGCTGCATATTTTCTCACAAACCTGATGTCTTTGATCAGCGGGCTTCTCACACCTCAGAGATTTGAAGTTGAACAAAATTTCAAGAGCCCAGTGTACTACGAGTAATGACAGCTGATACCTGGCAGCCCAGCATGCTGCCTTATACTGTAGTTCCCAATATTCATCTATAGATTTAGAAAAGAAAATTCCTGCTGATTTTCACTCCAGCAAAGCATTTGAGGTTCCTAAATTACTACCCTGAGTCATCATGGAAAGACCATTCTGATCTCACTGTCTGTGTGATGTAAGGAAAATATATGATGCATTTTAGAAACAGTCTCATCAAAAACTTTTTCAAAGTACAATTTTCAATACCTAGAAAATTACCAATATGAAATAATTTATTCCTTGGAGATGTGATATTGCTGTAGCTCTGTACTTTAAAGGCATTAACATATAGAATGCCTGCTGAGTACAAGGCATTTGGGGGATAAAGACTCAAACTAGGGGATATTGTTGTTGCTGTGCCCAGGTCACTTCACTCAGTCCAGACATACAAACCCCGATGCTGTGTTGACTGTTAATGGCTTGCAGCTGCCTCCTTCTCTAGAAAATTGTCATTGTCTGCTTGGAAGCTGTGTCACTGGGCAGGTAAGCGAAGTTATTTCCACTGATTTCGAGACAAAGATGCACAAAAGCCCCCCATCCCCACACCTGCCTAAAGGAGGAAACAACTTTGCAGAACAATATGTACTCTAGAGCGCCTCAAATGATCAGGTTGAAATAGTCTTCAGCTAGAATCACATCCTTGCTTGATTCCTTCTTTTATCCAGTCCCTTCCCTCCCAATCCTCTTTTCCTGAGAACATTTCCTCAATAGGGTATTTGCAAAAGAACTGAAATCTCAGATCTACTTCTTTAAAAAAAAAAAAAAGGTTTCTTCTTATTATTTTATTTACTTCTAGCCGGGTTGGGTCTTTGTTGCTGTGTGGACTTTCTCTAGTTGCGGAGAGCAGGGGCTACTCTCTAGTTGCGGTGCACAGGCTTCTCATTGCAGTGGCTTCTCTTGTTGCGGAGCACAGGCTCTAAGGCACATGGGCTTCAGTAACTGCGGCATATGGGCTCAGTAGTTGTGGCTCCCCGGCTCTAGAGCACAGGCTCAGCAGTTGTGGAGTAGGGGCCTAGCTGTTCCGTGGCATATAGGATCTTCCCAGACCAGGGAGAGAACTCGTGTCTCCCACACTGACATGCGGACTCTACCACTGAGCCACCAGGGAAGCCCTCAGGGTGTACTCCTGAAGAACCCAACCTAAGACAGACCTCCATGCTTCCCTCATGAGTATAAGCAATATATTAAACTTGGCTCAACAGTAACTGAACACTGACTGCATGTTGAAAATTAGAGATGAAAGAGGATATAGAGATTATGTTCATTCTGAGATAAGATGGAATAATAGGCACCAGATTTACTTTCTTGCCAAAAGAAAAAATGGACAAAAGGTATGAAAAATGGTTTTCATGGTGTCATCAGGCAACAAGACAATGATCTTAAATAAATGAGACAAACCCCATGATTTCCCCAGCTTACTGCATAGTGAAAGGAACCCACGACAGTCCTGGCAGACTCCTGAGTTGAGAACACAGAGCTGGGAGGTCAAGGCAGTAAAAGTGATCAGGGCAGAATACCAAAGATGAGAAGGCTACATAGGAAGAGAATTCAGGAAATCTGCAGAAGGTGCCTCTTGAATATTCAACATATGAGTGAGCACATGCACATAAGGAAAGTGACACCAGAGAAGTTTAAAGGGAGAAATCCCTGGAGATCACACAGGGCCAAAACCAGCGTGCATTTCTCAGGCTTGTTGGAAAACATAGTTCATAGGACACTGGGTAGATTACTAACAAGGGTTTTAACCTAAGCTGTGAAGGAAAAATAGCACCAGACTACAGAGCACTCTGATCTCACCTAATGAAAATTAAAAGCAAGACTCAAAAGCATCAAACTGATTTTAAGTAACTTTACTGCATCCCAGAAGAAAGCTCAATAATATTTATACTAATCCAGAAATATATAGCACCCTACAAGATAAAATCCACAATGTTTGATATCTGGTAAAAAATTACCAGGTGTGGAAAGAAGCAGGAAAATGACCCCAAATTAGAAAAAAATATCAATTAAAACTGGCTCAGAAATGTCACAAATGCAACAATTAAAAACTTATTTAAGGGAATTCCCTGTGGTCCAGTGGTTAGGACTCTGTGCTCTCACTGCTGAGGGCCTGAGTTCAATCCCTGGTTGAGGAACTAAAGTCCTACAAGCTGCCCCATACAGCCAAATTTTTTTTTAAAAAGTTGTTTATAACTATATTCTGTATGTTCAAAATACAGAAGAAAAATTGAACATGTTAAATAGAGACAAGAAAGATTTGGAAAAGACCCAGTTTAAGCTCCTAAAAATTAAAATTATACTTAATGGAATTTGTGGCAGGTTTGATACTGCAAATAAAATATTGGTATACTTGAATATTTAGCAATAGGAACAATCCAAAATGAAATACCTAAGAACAGAAATACCTAAGATCAGTGGTCTGTGAAATAACTTCAGAAGGACAAATATATATGTAATTGTCATCTCCAGAGAAAGAGGAATGGAGAGGACAGAAAACATATTGAAGAAATAATGGACAAAATTTTTCAAATTGCTGAAGACTATAGACCCATAGGTTCAAGGAGATGAACAAACCACAAGTACAAGAAACATGAACAAAACCATAGTAAGTTACATCATAGTCAATTTTTAAAAATCCAGTAATAACAAGAAAATATTAAAAGCAGCCAGAGGGAAAAATACATATTAACTACAGGGGAACAAAGATAATGTTGCGGAGATTTCTTGTCATGAACAATGCAAGCCAGAGGACAGCGGAGTAATATTTCTAAGGTACTGAAATAAAAAACTGTCAACTAGAATTCTAGACCCAGCAAAGATATCTTTTAAAAATGGAGGCAAAATAAGGACTTTTTTCAGGCAAATAAAAGATGAAAGAATTTATTACAAGCAGCTCTGTATATAAGAAATATTAAAGAAGGAAAGTTATAATAGATGAAAATTTTGATTTATGCAAACAAAGAGCACTGGATATGGTAACTATATGGGTAAATTTAAAGAAATTTTCTCATTATGTACATCTCTGAAAAGATAATCAGTCACTTAAAGCCAAAATAATAAAAATGTATTTGGGGGTTTATAACATAGGTAGAGGGCTTCCCTGGTGGCTCAGACATAGAAATAAAATATGTGAAAACAAAAGCACAAGAGTCATGAGGGGAGAAATGGGATAGGTAGTAAGGTCTTTATACTATATAGAAAGCAATATAGTATCACTTGAAAGCAGACTGTGGTAAGTTAAAGATATATATTATAAATTGTAAAGCTACTATTATAATAACACAGAAAAGTTTTAAAAGTCACAAAGGATATAAAATAGAATCATAAAATTAATTAATCCAAAAGATGGGAGAAAAGAGGGAAAAGAAGCAAATAACAGATGGGAGAAATAAAAAATAAATAGAAAGATGGTAGCTAAAAACCCAACCATACCTGTAATCACATATGTGGTGGAAAAACTCTAAGATGGTCCCCAATTATCCCTGTCTCCATGTATTCATGCTTCTGTGTAATCCTTCCCTGTGACTTGATTCTAACCAACAGAATACATTGGACTTCCCTGGTGGCTCAGAAGGTAAAGAATCCACCTGCAAAGCAAGAGACCCAGGTTATGTTCCCTGAGTCAGGAAGATTGCCTGGAGAAGGGAATGGCAACCCACTCCAGTATTCCTGCCTGGAGAATTCCACGGACAGAGGAGCCTGGTGGGCTACAGTTCATGGGGTCGCAAAGAGTCGGACACGAGTGAGCAACTAACACAAAACAAATAGAATATAGGATGTCACCTGCATGACTACTACATTAAACAATAATTTCCATCTTGCAAGCAGACTCTCTCTATTGACTATTTCTCTTGCTAGCTTTGATTAAGTAAGCTGTCATGAAGAAGTCCACATGGCAAGGAATTGAAGGTGGCCTTCATTGTGATAACATGCAAGGAACTGAATCAAGTCAATAATTACATTGAAAGTGAAAGTCACTCAGTTGTGTCTGACTCTTTGCGACCCCATGGACTATACAGTCCATGGAATTCTCCAGGCCAGATACTGGAGTGGGTAGCCTTTCCCTTCTCCAGGGTATCTTCCCAACCCAGGGATCAAACCCAGGTCTCCCTGCATGCAGACAGATTCTTTACCAACTGAGTCACAAGGGAAGCCCCCAATACACATTAGCTTAGAAATAGATTCTTCCTCGGTTGAGCCTCAGATGAGACCCCAGCCCTGCCTGACACTTTGATTGCAACCTTGTGATACCTTGAAGCAGAGGACTCAGCTAGGCTGCACCTGAATTCCTGACCCACAGAAACAGTCAGATAATAAATGTGTGCAAAATGTGTGTACCTTTTAGCCCCAAAATATTCACTGCTCAGATATGTTCACAAAATTGACTCCTCACAAAATTGATTGGGTTTTGTTTCAAGCCGCTATGTTTGTGGTATTAATATTTTACAGCAATAAATCACCACTAAAATGTGAAATCTATATGGTTTAAACACCCAATTAAAATGGAAATTGTCAGATTGGATTAAAAAAAAAAATAAGACCCAACTATATACTACTTTTAAGACATATACTTTAAATATGTTTTAACACAAGTAGGTTAAAACTAAAAGGACAAGAAAAGATACAATACGCTGTTCAAATCTAAAATAAAACAGGAGTTACTAGTTTAATATAAGACAAAGTAGATTTCAGATTATAAATAAATAATATTAATAAGAATAAAGAGGGTCATTTCAAGTCAAGAGGACATGACAATTCTAAATTGTTATGTACCTAATAACAGAATTATTACATGAATTAAAAGCTGATAGAAGTATAAGGAAAAATATACAAATATATAATTATACGTAAGAGATTTCCCCTTTTCTCAATAAATGAAAGAACAAATAGAAAACAAGGAGACAGAAGACTTGAACACCACTATCAACCAAATGCCTAATTAACATTCATGCAACACTTCAAAAACTGAAACATACACATTCTTTTCAAGTGTACAAAGACCATTTATCAAAAGAGTATACTGGTCCATAAAACAAACCTTTTGCTTCTTTTTCTCCACAATATTCTTTTTTTTTTTGATAGTGGAGTGCAGTTTATTACACCGGCGGGCCCAAGGCAGAGTCTCCTCTTAGCCAAGGGCCCCGACCAGCATTTGTGAAAATCTTTTATACCCCATGTGTACGTGTCCAAACCCACCAGCCCAAATCCCTTGAGGCTTACAAAGGAAGGGTAAATACAATCACAATAACCCCATCATTCACGTGTTATGTGTTCAAACAGTTAATAATCAATAAGCCTGTGGTTACATTCCGATAGATACTGTCCGGAGGCAGGGGTGATTAGTGTCTGTTTTCTCTTAGGCAATGAGTAACCTGGATGTGATCTTCAAGATTCCCCTGCCCAGAGGGGGTCTTATCCTTCCATTGTCATTCCCACAGGCGCTAAGCACAGAGTTCAGAGTCCATTGGAGAGGCGGCCTAGCACGATCAGCACGGACAGGCCTGAGATGGAGTCCAGGCCCTATGAATTCCTTCTTCATTCCCCCCTCTTGATGCTCTTAGTTTCCATAACGAGCATCATTTATTGAGATATATTGTACCTTAGCCCTCCTGCCACCCACATGAGAGAATGCTATCAACCTCTGGGTCACAAAATTCACAAGGCATTGTGGGAAGCAGGGCCCACAAAGCAGTATGATCAAGATTACTATAGCAACAGTTCATTAGACATGGCTTTCACTTGATTTTGCATATCCTCCAAGGCAGTAGATACATTTTCAGACAGGTCAGGGATGTACACACACAACTTTAATTATGGCGCAAGTCCCTCCTTGGGCTGCTGTGAGTATGTCTAATGCCATCCTATTTTGAATTACTGCCTTCCTCATCTGAATCTGTTCTTCGTTCAAAGCTTGAATGGCTTTAGTACTGTCTAAGAGGGCCTGTTTAGTGAAATTAGTTAAGGCCTCTACCTTAACCATGATATCCGTTGTCCACAGTATTCTTAAATTAGAAGTGCTAAAACCTTAATCTCTACCCTTAACCTCACTGAAATTGTGAATGGGATTTCATGGGGAAGAGGATGAGCAGGGCAAATCTCCAATCCAAAGTATGCCAAATGCTATCTTTGAGAAAGGAATAATTTTTGAAGGGACAGAAAAGATGAAGGAGGGAAGATACTAGTTCACTATTTCCAGAGCTCTGAGGGTCAGCTGAGTTAGACTTTAAACATGGTGTGTTCTAAATGGAATCCCATGAGTCTGAACTAGTGTATGCTCTTAACAGATTAAATCTTCTATTATCAAAAGAGGTTGAGGCCCAGCTACTTTTGGCTCAGACATTATGTATTTTATTAAAATCTGTTTATATCAGATTGTATTTAGATAATCAGTAATAGAGTAGTAAACAAAAACCTCCATAAAACCCAGTATCTCACTGGGGGGGGGGGGGGATATTTCTATGAATATGCTTCATGATAACATTTCTGCGTCCAAGGTGGAAAATAACTTGGCCTGCAAGAGAATTTAAGATGATGCTATATAAGTTAACTTGCTCACCCCATGTGAAATCAATAGTCCAATTCAACACAGTTACAATGCTGAATCAATGATTAACTGTAAAACCTAAGCTATTCATGGGGAAATAATTCACACAGCGTTGCACTGATAGTAAACAAATGAAAAACTCCATTAAAAGGGCAAACAACATTTCTCTATTGGGTTGCTATAGACAATTCTCAGGTACATGCAAAGCATGACTGACCAGGTGGCAGTTCCTGGAACAGGTTATGATGATCCTAAAAAGCTTCAGGTTATTCCAACTCGCTTCAGTGCTCAGTGCCATTGGGCAAATTTGTAAAGAAAAGAGAAAGAGCTGGGTAACTAAAGTAAGGATTATGTTATAAAGAGAGAAATATCTTACAAATTGGTAGCAGCATTCTGGAGGACAATATCTATCCAAAAGCAAAGTATGTATACTTTTTAGCCCCCAAATATTATTAGGTTGGTGCAAAAGTAATTGTGGTTTTGCATTGTTGAACTTTGCTGTTTGATATTGGAATACATTCTTAAATGTGGTTATGTTATACATCATTTTAATGCACATTTCTTGCTTTATGTTCTTTTTTTGCTAATGACATTACTTGCTGTTTATTTTATATTTATTTTAGACTAGGGAAATGATGTTAGACAAAAAGCAAATTCAAGTGATTTTCTTATTCAAGTTCAAAATGGGTCGTAAAGCAGCAGAGACAACTCGCAATATCAACAACACATTTGGCCCAGGAACTGCTAATGAACATACAGTGCAGTGGTGGTTCAAGAAGTTTTGCAAAGGAGATGAGAGCCTTGAAGATGAGGAGCACAGTGGCCAGCCATTGGAAGTTGACAATGACCAACTGAGAGGATCATCGAAGCTGATCCTCTTACAACTACATGAGAAGTTGCTGAAGAACTCAACATCGACCATTCTATGGTCGTTTGGCATTTGAAGCAAATTGGAAAGGTGAAAAAGCTTGATAAGTGGGTGCCTCATGAGCTGACAGCAAATCAAACACAATAACAATGAACCAATGAAATTGTGATGTGTGACAAAAAGTGGATTTCATATGACAACTGGCAATTACCAGCTCAGTGGTTGGACTGAGAAGAAGCTCCAAAGTACTTCCCAAAGCCAAACTTGCACCAAAAAAAAAGGTCATGGTCACTGTTTGGTGGTCTGCTGGTCTGATCCACTACAGCTTTCTGAATCCTGGTGAAACCATTACATCTGAGAAGTATGCTCAGCAAATTGATGAGATGCACTGAAAACTGCAATGCCTGCAGCTAGCACTGGTCAACAGAATGGGCCCAATTCTTCTCCATGACAACACCTGACTGCACATTGCACAACCAACACTTCAAAAGTTGAACAAATTGGGCTATGAAAGTTTTGCCTCATCTGCCATATTCACCTGACCTCTTGCCAACCGACTACCACTTCTTCAAGCATCTTGACAACTTTTTGTAGGGAAAATGTTTCCACAACCAGTAGGAGACAGAAAATGCTTTCCAAGAATCCACCCTTGTGGGGAGGGTTATTTATACCATCACTGGTTGAGTCCCTGAGGGACATTCATTCCATCCTGCTAAACAGACAGCAAAAGGGGCTCCAGCAGTAAGAGAAAGTCCTCAGGCAAATAATTCAGTACTGACAGAAGTCAGGGCAGTGTGCATTAAAGTGGTAAAGACAAATGGGTATGGGTAGGGAACCAAGAGCATCCACCTAAGATGGACTTCAAGGTTGGGGGATCCAGCAGCTCAACAGTATCATAAGATCCTCTCTTCTCCACTCAGATGTGCAGGGTTAATTTTATCTAACCAATGTTTTTCATAGTGGTTATTACATGATTATCAGTCACAACTAGGGCTACAGATATTGTAGGATATAGAAAGCACTTTGGTGTCAATGCTCCAAGCAACAATGCTTACGTTTAGCCTAATTAGACTAAATTAAGGCATAGGCACACCTCTGATTTTGCTATATGGCTTATATCTATCAGAATCAATCCCTGGAGATAAAGGTGGGCTGTCTTCCTCAGATAGAAAAGCTGGGTACTGTTGATAAGGGAGAAGTTGGGAGTAGATGTTGGGTAGTTCAACCACTGGAGAAGGAAATGGCAACCCACTCCAGTGTTCTTGCCTGGAGAATCCCAGGGACGGGAGAGCCTGGTGGGCTGCCGTCTATGGGGTCGCACAGAGTTGGACACGACTGAATCGACTTAGCAGCAGCAGCAGCAGCAGTTCAACCACAAATATACAGTGATAAATGTGTAAAGATGTTAACTGCAACCTTCTTTGCAATAGGAAACTCTTAGGAGTATCTGAAGTGTGTGTGTCAATAGGGGATTTATATTTAAATAAATTATGGTACATTCTTAGTTTGGTGCCTTTGCAAGTAGTAGATCTTTATACTCTGATATAGATGGGTCTCCAAGATATATCATTAAACAATAAAGGCACATTCAAATCAATGTGAAAAGCAAATCACTTTTGTATATTAAAAAGCAGGTATATGAATAGAAAATCGGTTATGTTAAAGCCTAAACAGTCAAAGACCACCAAGGATAAGCTTGTACTATGACAAGGTCAGATTTATACTCTTGAAGCAGTGAGGAAGGGCTCTCCAGGAGAATGGTGGACACATCTTTTAGAAGGTTTGGGTTCTTGCTAAAGGATTCTGAGGAGAGTTTAAGGGAGTGGCAGTCAGTTGTGGGTTGGTTGCTTTCCTGAGGCAGCATTAGGAAGGAGATCGAGTGCTGTCTTGAGATGATGGGACTTTGGCAAGATTAGGTCTCTTGTAGAGCTTTGGGGCAGTCATCAGTAAGAAAGCAGGAGCCACTCAGAGGGGAACATTATAGCATTTTACAGCTGCTGCACAAGCATTGGAGAAAGAAAGTTTTCTGTTAACTTTGCATCTGATTTTATCTGTGTCTAGCCCACTCCTTCAGTCCCAAATAGGTTTTTACTCTTTTTTAAGGAATACTAAGAAACTGTTAACAGTGGTCGCCTCTAGAAAAGTGGATTGGGTTGGAAAAGTGAGGAGGAAAAGGTGCTCGCACTATTTATTTGCATCTTTCTGTTTTAGTCAGATAAAAAGAATCCGCCTGCCAATGCAGGAGACACAGGTTTGATCCCTGGGTCGGGAAGATCCCCTGGAGAAGGAAATGGCAACCCACTCCAGTATTCTTGCCTGGGGAAATCCCATGGACAGAGGAGCCTGGCAGGCTATAGTCCATGGGGTCACAAAAGAGTCAGACATGACTTAGCAACTAAACTATAACATTTTGTCAAGAAATGTTATTTTAAAAATAATAATAGACACGTTTCTTGCTGCCACAAAAGTCAACAGCCAGACTATCACCACAGTCTAAACCTAGAGCTCAGAAATAAGCTTTGCCAACCCATCTTCCTTGCCTTCTCATGTGCTGCTTCTTCCTGCCTCTCTTGGGTCATTCTTTCTATGCCAAATCTTTATATCATCAGTTCTGCCCTTAACAAAGAGTAACAAATTTGGAGTGAGACCAATCAGACAATGTACTTATCACTTCACAGGTGCCCAGGTACTGCACTGGGGGGAGAGAACACAATTCTAGATATAAACCTCAGCAATAAGATCCTGCCTCTCTTCTCCTCCTAACTCAGCCTTCTCCCAAGACCACACATCTATCAGCGCTGATAAATTATGTGTTATTGCTGCATTCCCTTCTTGTCAGAGACAAACACTCATCTTGTAATATGTCAAAAGAAATGTAGTTGAGGAGCAGGTATGCTTCTTTTATAATACACTGCGAGTTGACTAATAGGATAGATAATTCGGGGGAGAAACCAAAAGTCATAAAGACACTTATACTTTAATAAAGTGCCTCCTCCAAGTGCTTCTCCCATTAGCAAGGGATATTTTATTTTAGAAGACTGGCTGAGAATGTTATAATATGGAGGACTTGCTACAGAAGAAGTATGCTGCTTGTAGTCATACGTCTAGAATAAAGAACGAACTGTATGACCAAATAGAATAACTCCCTTTTTGAGCCATTATAACAAAACCAATGACAAATATTGACAGCCTCCTGTGGCAGCATGCTCTGAGTAACTTAATGACATTCCTACCAGGCCATTATTTTTAAAGAGACTGATTCAGAAAAGTTGCTAGTGATATACAAGTAGTATCATTTATAAAAAATCACATGATCTTTTCCAGGACCAAGGTAACTATTATTTACAAACAAAGAGAAAAATCTACTATAATATTGAGTCTCTGAAATAAAATTTTAACTATTTTGTGAATAGTTGAAAAATAATTACTTCACAGGGCTTCCCTGATAGTTCCTTCACAGGATTCCAGTGGTTAAGAATCCGCCTTGCAATGCAAGGGACACCGGTTCAATCCCTGGTCCAGGAAGATCCACATGCCATGGAGCAACCAAGCCTGTGTGCCACAACTACTGAGCCAGTGCTCTAGATAGCCTGCAAGCTGCAAATACTGAGCCCATGTGCTGCAACTACTGAAGCTCACCCAAGCACCTAGAGCACCTTGTTGCTTTGGAACAAGGGAAGCCACTGCAATGAGAAACCCACCCAAAGAGTAGCCCTCTTGGCCACAACTAGAGAAAAACCTGCACAAAGCAATGGAAGACTCACCACAGCGTCTCCCAAAAGAAAACAAAAAACAAACAAAAACAAAAAAAGACTTACTTCAGTTAATTCTGCCAACTCTTAGCCACAACGTTGTTAACTGAAAAATCTTTGTAGAATTAATTTTAAAAACGTTCAAGTCATTAAAAGGAAACAAATTTTTATTTTTAAACATACTGTTTTCAACAAACACATCAAATATTTTGGAAGAATCTGAACAACTGAAAATCATTTCCATAGAAATGGTTCCTTACACAGGAATCTGTTTCTTGTTTCCTTAATGGGGGTATTATCTCAATGAACTATTTTAATGGTGCTCAAATAAGTACAAGAAATACATAATGTACTGTTGTTGCACAGTCATTTTTCAATCATGCACTGGTGATTTATTAACAGGAATATTTATTTTCAAATGTTTATTGACATAATTGGGTTGAAAACTACCATGAAATAGTATAAGGAGTTACTGCAGTCAGAAGGCCTGAGCTAATCCCAGAGCATCATTTTCTAACTGTGAAAGTGGGCCTGTCATTCACTGTGTCTGAGTCTTCTCTGGAAAAGAGAGATATATTTTTATCCTGGCTTTACCTAAAATGGAAAACCTAAGTCAAAGAAGAAGAGCAATCTACTTTTGATCCAGATACATGGCTGTGATGGTATTAAAATATGTCCACAAATCATTTGATTCTCCTTCCTTCAAAGAGTAGGACCTAATTATTCTCCCCTTAAATGTGGGCTGTATTTAGTGACTTGCTTCTAATGAATTGAATGGTAGAAGTGACTGTCTATGACATATGAGATTAGGATATAAAAGGCATTGTGACTTCCTCCTTGCTCTTTTGCTTTATTCATGCACTTTAGGGAAAGAGCACACAACATGGTGCATTGTGTAGATATCCAAGCAGACCCATCAAGAGGGCCACATGGCAAGAAACTGGGACTCCCCACCAGTAACACCAAGGAACTGAAGCCTCCTTCCTACAGTCACTTCAGGACTTTGGAAGTGGAGCCTCTTGCCCCAGTCAAGCCTTCAGATTACTACAGCCTCTGTCTTAACTGCTGTTAAGATGTTCCAGAAGTTCCAGAAAAACATCTATTTCTGCTTTATTGACTATGCCAAAGCCTTTGACTATGTGGATCACAATAAACTGTGGAAAATTCTGAAAGAGATGGGAATACCAGACCACCTGACCTGCCTCTTGAGAAACCTGTATGCAGGTCAGGAAGCAACAGTTAGAACTGGACATGGAACAACAGACTGGTTCCAAATAGGAAAAGGAGTACGTCAAGGCTGTATATTGTCACCCTGCTTATTTAACTTATATGCAGAGTGCATCATGAGAAACTCTGGGCTGGATGAAGCACAAGCTGGAATCAAGATTGCCGGGAGAAATATCAATAACCTCAGATGTGCAGATGACACCACCCTTATGGCAGAAAGTGAAGAAGAACTAAAGAGCCTCTTGATGAAGTGAAAGAGGAGAGTGAAAAAGTTGGCTTAAAGTTCAACATTCAGAAAACTAAGATCATGGCATCCAGTCCCATCAGTTCAGTTCAGTTCAGTTCAGTCGCTCAGTTGTGTCCGACTCTTTGCGACCCCATGAATCGCATCCGTTCCCATCACTTCATGGCAAATAGATGGGGAAATAGTGGAAACAGAGGCTGACTATTTTTATGGGCTCCAAAATCACTGCAGATGGTGATTGCAGCCATGAAATTAAAAGACGCTTTCTCCTTGGAAGGAAAGTTATGACCAACCTAGACAGCATATTAAAAAGCAGAGACATTACTTTGCCAACAAAGGTCCATCTAGTCAAAGCTATGGTTTTTCCAGTGGTCATGTATGGATGTGAGAGTTGGACCATAAAGAAAGCTGAGCGCCGAAGAATTGATGCTTTTGAACTGTGGTGTTGGAGAAGACTCTTGAGAGTCCCTTGGACTGCAAGGAGATCCAACCAGTCCATCCTAAAGGAGATCAGTCCTGGGTGTTCATTGGTAGGACTGATGTTGAAGCTGAAACTCCAATACTTTGGCCACCTGATGCAAAGAGCTGACTCATTTGGAAAAGACCCTGACATTGGGAAAGATTGAGGGCAGGAGGAGAAGGGAACGACAGAGGATGAGATGGTTGGATGACATCACCGACTCGATGGACATGAGTTTGAGTAAACTCTGGGAGTTGGTGATGGACAGGGAGGTCTGGCATGCTGCGGTTCATGGGGTTGCAAAGAATCGGACATGACTGAGCAACTGAACTGAACCAGGAAAAATACCCCTATAAAGATAAGAATATATGTCAAAAGGAGAAAATGACCTGTAGATTTAGTATATTAAAGATCTAAGTATTTCTGAAAAGAAAAAAGAAAAGACAAGAACAATATAATTCTCTTTTAACATGGAAAGTTTCCAAATAAATTTTAAAAGAAATGAGAGCTTTGATTTAGAAATCTTATAGTCAAATTCTTAAAGCTTCCACGTGTTCTGGCTTATAATGCAGTTAGAAGAAACTGCAATGTTCCATCAGTCACAGTGAAAGTTCTGTAGCCCACAGAAGACATTGTGAGGGATGATAAAACAGCTCTCCAGGTGGAGACTGGTCACACACACGGGAACATTTCATAAGCACCCTTATACCGCAGGCTCTATATTCATCATTTCAGATTTAAAGAAAATCTTAAGGAAGTTTACAGTTACTAAAAATCTCTATTATAGATATCCTGTCTCCTTCACTAAATGTATGTTTACCAAAATGATTTAAGAGAACCAAAGCAGAAAAGAATGGAATTGAAACTACAGCATGAGTCTTCAAACTGGGGTTATACAAAGACTTTGCAAAGGGTACATGGACATAAATAGTCTTGAGGAAAACAATTTCAATTCAACTTCCATATATAACCAATATCTCCTATAAGTGATCTGCCTGAGAGATGCATTATATCTGGTCTTCTTTCCTACCTCTCTTTTCACAAACATCTTTTTCCATGTTTCAAAGGAAGGCATATTTCTTTGAATTCCAAAACTGGATTATTATGCATTATCCCAGAGTGTGAAAACTTCAGGGGCATCAAACAAAGGAATAGTTTAAAATATTGATGTTTGCAAACTCCATCTATTCAAATCACCATAAACTCACAGGAGTACATCTCTCTTATCTTGTAAATATTCTTATTAAATGAGAAGGATTGTAAGACTCATGTTGAAATGTTCTATATTAAAAAATATTGTAGTATGAGGGAGGGGTTGTGGGACAGATAATAAAAAATTTTCATTTAGGAAGCATACCTCTCAAGTCTGTCAACTATTGTAAAATAACACATTGCTCCTGAGGATAATTCCTGTGAGACTGCTGTCAACAAAGATATGAAACCACCATCTTATGATATCATTTATTTACAAAAGAACCAGGCTCAGAAAAAAAAATCTGATTTGTTAAATGAGGAAAGCTAAGGGTATTATGGAAAAGGTATTATCATTAAAGCTTGTTTGGGAAACCTTTTACATATTAGTTTTCCTCTCTTGAAAATACTGTGATTTGAACAAAGTTATGAATCTGATAGCACAGTTCATTCTTTACACAAATATTTATTGAGTAATTTCTATTTACCAGATGTTTTAAATTCTCGGATGCAGCATTACATAAAATGAACAAAAATCAAGGCTCACGGGAAAGACAAACAATAAACAAAATATGTAAATGGTATAGTACATTAGAAAGTCATGAGTGTATAGAGAACAAGAAAATGGGGATGAAGGACAGGGAGAGCCAGGAGGCATTGGGGATTTTAAGTTAGGTGGGCAGAGATAGCTCCCTTTAAAAGGTGACATTTGCACAAACATCAAATGTTTGAAGCAGATGAGGGAGCAAGACTTTTAGATATTTGAGCGGGGGTGGCTGCTGAGCAGAGCGGGGAAAGCATGTGGAAAGAACCTGGGGCAAAGTATGCTTGACTTGCTCAAGGAACAGCAAGAAGGTCAGTGAGGAGAGGAGTAAGTGAGAGGGAGAGTAGAAGAATAAGAAATGATAAGGGTAATGTAGTGCTAGACCATGTAGAAACTTACAGGCAAGGATTTGACTTTTACTCGGGATGAGGATTTTGTGGAGTATCATGGTCTGACTTACATTAAGTGGCACACACTAACTGCTGTATTGAGAAGAGACTATAGGTAGCAAGGACAGAAACAAAAAACCCAGCGAGGCGGTTACTGCAGTAATCCAGAAAGAGACCAAGATGGTAGCCAAGGAGGTGATAAAAAGAAGTGAGACTCTGCATATATTCTGAAGGTAAAGTCAACAGAATCTTCTGATAGATTGGCTGTAGGGTGTGAAACAGAATAGCCCTATATCTATTGGAAAAAATAAATTCATAGTTTAAAAATTTTCTAGAAAGAAAATTGCAGACACAGATGGTTTCACTTTAAATTCTATTACATGTTTATGGAAGAAATCATACCAATCTTACTAAAACTCTTTCAGAAAATAAAAGATGAGAGATCACTGCCCAACTCTTTTTGTGTGGTCAGCATCATCCTAATTCTAAAACCCGATAAAGGCAGTCCAAAAAAGAAATTTATAGACCAGTACCATGCATGAACACAGATGCAAAAAAGTCCTTAAAAAAACATTAGGAAATGGACTCCAACAATATAACAAAAGGATAATACATGATGACCAAGTAGGGTTTATCTCAGGAATGCAAAGTTGTTTAACATTTGGGACTTCCCTGGTGGTCCACTGGCTAGGATTCCACACTTTCAATGCAGGGGGCTGCAGGTTTGATCTTTAAGAACTAAGATCTCACATGCTGTGTGGCACAACCAAAAAATTGAAAAAAAAAATTAAAGTTGTTTAACATTTAAAGATCAATCAAGGTAATTCACCATATTAATAAAGGAGGATAACTATATGACAATTTGAATAGATGCAGAAAAAAATTCAGCACCCACTCATCATGTAAACTCTTAGCAAACTAGAAATAAAAGGGAACTTAAACTGATAAAGGACATATTCTAAAAACCTGAAGCTAACTTTGTATTTAATAGTGAAAGTCTGAATATCTTTGCTCAGACTGAAAAGGCAAGGTTGCTCACTTGTCATCACTTCTATTCAATATTGTAGAGGAGGTCTTAGCCAATTAAATAAAGCAAAATTGTAAAGTTAAAAGAAATAAAAGGCAGAAAGATTGGAAAAAAGTAAAGCTGTCTGTATTTGCTGATGACATGACTATACGAAAGCCTTAATGTGAAGTGTTAGTTGTTCAGTTGTGTCCGAATGTAGCCCACCAGGTTCCACTGTCCATGGAATTTTCCTGGTAAGAATACTAAAGTGGGTTGCCATGCCATTCTCTAGGGGATCTTCCCAACCCAGGAACTGAACCCAGGTCCCCAGTATTACAGGCAGATGCTTTACCGTACAAAATACCCATACAAAAGCCTACAGAATCACAAAATAAATGCTAGAAGTAATAAGTAAATTTAGCAAGGTCACAAAATACAATGTTAATTTAAGAAATCAAGCAATGTCACAAACAACTGGAGAATTAAATTTTAAAAATGATTCTATCTATAGTATCAAACATTATGGAATAATTCCAACATACACCATGTTACATTATATATAACATAATAAATCTAACAAGACTTTTAATATCTCTACATTAAACATACAAAACATTGTTGAGAGTAGTTAAAGAAGATCTAAATAAATGTTAAGATAAATCATTTCATAGATTAGAACATTCAGTTTTATCAAGATGTCAGTTCTCCCAAAATTAATTTATAGATACAATGCAATTCTAATCAAACCCTCAGAAGAATTTTTTTTGCATAAATATCAAAAAGCTAAGTCTGGAATTACATGAAAATCAAGGGGCACAAAGCAGCTAAAACAACTTTGAAAAAAAGAACAAAGTCAAGAACTTAAACTACCTAACTTCATGAAATTATGATGACAGTGATAATTATGCTAAAATTATCAAGACTGGCATAATGATTGACAAAAAGATCAATTGAACTGAATATAGCCCAGAAATTGACCTCCAATTATATGGTCCTCTGATTTTTTTATAATGGCACCAAAGGAATCTGAAAAGAATAGTTTTTTCAACAAATGCTGCTGCAATAATTAGATATCTATATTAAAGGGAAAAAAATAATATCAGCCTCCACCTCACACCATATACAAAAAATTAAACGTAAAGCTAACTTAGTCCTAAAGCTTTGAAAACCATGTATCTGACAAAGGACTTATACCCAGAATATATGATGAATCCCTAAAAATTAATAATAAAAAGCTAAAATAGTCAATTAAAAAACAAAATATTTTTAAATGGGCGAGATATTTAAATAGGCACTTCATAAAAGAACATGTACTAATGACTAAAACATACATGAAAAAGTACTTGACATCATTAGTCACTAGGGAAATACAAATTAAAAACACAATGAGATATTACATGTCCACCAGTATGGCTAAAATTAAAAGGCTGACAGCACCAAATGTTGACAAGGATTTGGGACAATCAGAGCTCTCATACATTGTTTCTATGACTGTAAAAGTATTCAAGCTATTTGGCAAAAGGTCTGGTAGTTTCGTATAAAACTAAACATAACACTGACCTTACAATCCAGCAATTCCTCATAGGTATTACCTAAGAGAAATGAAAATATATGTCCACAAAAAGACTTGTACACAAATGTTCATGACAATTTTCTTTTAAATAGTCAAAACTAGAAACAGCCCAAGTGTCTATAAATAAGAGAATGGATAAGCAAACTGTGACATAGTCAGATAATGGAATACAACTCAACAACAGAAGGACTGAGCTACCAATACACAGTAAAACATGCATAAATCTCAAAAACATTATGCTGAGTGAAAGAAGCCATCCCCAAAAGGATACATATTGTATGCTTCCATTCATATAAAGTTCTCAGTTCAGTTCAGTCACTCAGTCGTGTCCAACTCTTTGCGACCCCATGAACCGCAGCATGCCAGACCTCCCTGTCCATCACCAACTCCCGGAGTTCACCCAAACCCATATCCATTGAGTCGGTGATGTCATCCAACCATCTCATCCTCTGTCATTCCCTTCTCCTCCTGCCCTCAATCTTTCCCAATATCAGGGTCTTTTCCAATGAGTCAGCTCTTTGCATCAGGTGGCCAAAGTATTGGAGTTTCAGCTTCAACATCAGTCCTACCAATGAACACCCAGGACTGATCTCCTTTAGGATGGACTGGTTGGATCTCCTTGCAGTCCAAGGGACTCTCAAGAGTCTTCTCCAACACCACAGTTCAAAAGCATCAATTCTTCGGCGCTCAGCTTTCTTTATGGTCCAACTCTCACATCCATACATGACCACTGGAAAAACCATAGCTTTGACTAGATGGACCTTTGTTGGCAAAGTAATGTCTCTGCCTTCAAATATGCTGTCTAGGTTGGTCATAACTTTCCTTCCAAGGAGAAAGCGTCTTTTAATTTCATGGCTGCAATCACCATCTGCAGTGATTTTGGAGCCCATAAAAATAGTCAGCCACTGTTTCCACTATTTCCCCATCTATTTGCCATGAAGTGATGGGAACGGCTGCGATTCATGGGGTCGCAAAGAGTCGGACACAACTGAGCGACTGAACTGAACTGAACTGAACTGATGGGAATAGATGCCATGATCTTAGTTTTCTGAATGTTGAACTTTAAGCCAACTTTTTCACTCTCCTCTTTCACTTTCATCAAGAGGCTCTTTAGTTCTTCTTCACTTTCTGCCATAAGGGTGGTGTCATCTGCACATCTGAGGTTATTGATATTTCTCCCGGCAATCTTGATTCCAGCTTGTGCTTCATCCAGCCCAGAGTTTCTCATGATGCACTCTGCATATAAGTTAAATAAGCAGGGTGACAATATACAGCCTTGACGTACTCCTTTTCCTATTTGGAACCAGTCTGTTGTTCCATGTCCAGTTCTAACTGTTGCTTCCTGACCTGCATACAGGTTTCTCAAGAGGCAGGTCAGGTGGTCTGGTATTCCCATCTCTTTCAGAATTTTCCACAGTTTATTGTGATCCACTATAGTCAAAGGCTTTGGCATAGTCAATAAAGCAGAAGTAGATGTTTTTCTGGAACTCTTTTGCTTTTTTGATGATCCAGCGGATGTTGGTAATTTGATCTCTGGTTCCTCTGCCTTTTCTAAAACTAGCTTAAAGTTCTAGAACAGGCAAATCTCATCTATAATGGAAAATAATTAGGATAGTGGTTTCCTGGTAGGGAAGAGGGTATGAAGTGGCAATCAGTGTATGTGTGGGAAAGAGCAACATTCTATGTCTTGATGGGGGTTTGTATTCATCAAAATTCAGTGGATATATGCTTAAGATTTGTCTATTTCATTATATGTAAATTTTATACCAAGAGACAAACTTTAGACAAACACTGAATTCTAACTGGCAATATGAATGCTGAAGTATACATAGGGAGTGTACAGATATCTTCAGTTTACTCTGAAATGCATCAAAAATTAAAATGAGTTGATATAGGTGATAAAATGAGTATAAATGGTAGTATAAATGGTAGGATCTAGATAAATAAATATTCATTATACAATTCTTTCAATTTTGTGGTATATTTGAAATTTTCCACAATAAAACAATTTTAAAAATTAAAACTATATAGCAATGTTGATATCCTTTCAAGATAATTAAAAGGTTTTTTCCCAAAAGCACAATACATGTACATTGATCTGGAGCTCAGTGTAAAATAATTAGTAGTGGGGTGATTTATTAGGCACTCATTAATTCATTCAAACATTTAATAGTTATTCATTGAGCATCTATTACATGACAATCCCTTGAAAGAAAGCAAAAATGCATAACAGTCCACTCAATAAGTAATTATCTATTTTCACCCAACTAACCCACTTGGAAAGCAATGCTTTGGGGAAATGAGGCATGACAAGCAAGCCTGTCATTCACAGCTATTTTTTTAATATAACAGTTTGCCCATTAAAAAAGTCATTTTCGATATGAAAAAGCAATACTGTTAGATAGGAAATAATTGCACAAATACTAGTGTCAATTTTAAATTGTTTCTTAAACATACTTTCAACCTTGGAAGCAGAAAAATTGAGACTTAAGGAAAGAGAAGGCCTCACTAACATAACATGTGCTTTTTAAAATGTTGGTATTAAGCTGACAGATTGAGAGAGCTCTAAATGTCATTTCCTCACAAGAAGCTATTATGCACAGTGCTTGAACAGGGCTGGAGGACCTAGCAACAGAAGCAGGGGAAAGGTTTCCAAGGAGAGAGGTTTAGCTCTGAAAAAAGCTTAAATTGGCATGCCTAGAGGTCTTGACCAGGAAAATGAATGGCCAGCCAGTGTATCAGCCTAATAACAGGTCTTATTTCCCTAGATGACACTGGATTTATTAGATATATACTCTTAAATACATGATTTTCCAGTGTAATTCAAGTTACATCTTGAGGCGGAGCACAAACACTGATGAATGCTTTTGTATGCAAATATATTTCGGTCTATGAATCCATTGCTTCTCTCAGACGCCAAAGCACAAGTTTTAGGTTGGGAATCGGAAATAATCTCAGTTATATACCGCTCTAATTCACATTCCAGCACTAAATGTAGACTCTGAGTAATTTAGACGCTAGAAAGCATGGTTGAAGGGTGAGACAGAGGCTGAGAATTTGCAAACCAGATAATTTAAAAGCCTTGCTTGACACTCTCAAGCAGCACTGGGTGCTTTGAAATGTACTTAGGCTACAGGACTCAGTTTTCCCTTCTTTCTTCTAGGGATTATCCTACTCCCTATTTTGTCCAAATTAGCCATCAGAGTTTCTATTATTTGAAAGCCTGCCTAAACCATATCCTCTTCCTTCAAGGGCCTGGGGAAGGAGTGTCTTGAATTTTATCTTCTTTGTCTTTCCTTTAATCTTCTTTCTTTTCACTAAGTATCAGGGCAGCATTCAAAGAAAAAAAAAGTCACAAAAAGGGCTATTTTATAGCTAGAAATGGAACTGGAGAGAGATGCATGTGGGCATCATTGGCTTTAGAGGTAAAGCAGGGGTGGGGCAAGCAACATTTATGGATTCTCTAAATTCAAATTTAGAGTACTTTCATTACATAGATAGTAAAGCCCTCTTCCTCCTGTCTCTGCTGCTTCTGCGAAACACTGATCAGTATGTACAGTATGAGACCAGAAATCAGCTTCTCTTTCTCTCAATTTACCAAAAGGCCCTCCATAGGACAAAGAGAATGATAATTAAAGTACACTATAGTCAGCTCTTGTGCCCTGATGAAACACAACCCACACACAAATACAGACATTTTTCCTATGTTTCTCCCAAGGGCTTCATCACATCACTGACTCTAGCATGTGAGCAGAGACCATAAATAAGGAGATGTTGTCCATGACACAAAAGCAAAAATCAGGCACGGAACTTAAAACTTCCATCTACTTTAATCTGTTTCTTAAATCTCCATCTGGCCTGGTAGCTCACAAAGTCTTGAGACTTGGTGTCAAGACAATAGGATGGAGAACAAAGTTAGAGGATAAATGCCTTCATCCCTACCCTACAAGTCACATCCTAACACTGACCCAGGCAATAGGCCCTGATTCTATCCATTGCTCTTATTTGTCCAGATGGCTGTCTTGAAATTCCTTTAACAGAAAAGTCTCTCCTATTCAGTCTTGCCTCAGAGCATTTGTGGACTAAATTCACTAGCCTTCCCCTTGATCTTAATTCAGCTATTGAGAAAATCCAAACCTCTTTATATTTCTATTAGTTTTTGCTTACTCCATTGTCTGTTTTCCCAATTTTTATTTATAATCTAATTTCTATTCTTGTTGTAGCACCTCAAAAAGCCACACCAAAAATTTGCTTTAGAAATCTGTTTTTCTCAGCCATTGCTCAGGAAAAAAACACAATCAAATTCTTCCCTCACTACTGGTTGAAAAGTCAAAAGATAACATCTATTTTTACAAACAATACTTTCACCTCATAATTCAGTCAGTTCAGTTCAGTTCAGTCACTCAGTCATGTCCAACTCTTTGCGACCCCATGGACTGCAGCATGCCAGGCTTCCCTGTCCATCACCAACTCCTGGAGCTTGCTCAAACTCATGTCCATCAAGTCAGTGATGCCATCCAACCATCTCATCCTCTGTCATCCCCTTCTCCTCCTGCCTTCAGTCTTTCCCAGCATCAGGGTCTTTTCAAATGAGTCAGTTCTTCACATCAGGTGGCCAAAGTATTGGAGCTTCAGTTTCAGCATCAGTCCTTCCAATGAATACTCAGGACTGATTTCCTTTAGGATGGACTGGTTGGATCTCCTTGCAGTCCAAGGGACTCTCAAGAGTCTTCTCCAACACCACAGTTCAAAAGCATCAATTCTTCAGCTCTCAGCTTTCTTTATAGTCCAACTCTCACATCCATACATGACTACTGGAAAAACCATAGCTTTGACTAGACAGACCTTTGTTGGCAAAGTAATGCTGTAATAAAGATTTGGGGGATTTTAAGTGACCAACTGCTAAGTCACTTCAGTCATGTCCGACTCTGTGCGACCCCATCCCTGGGATTCTCCAGGCAAGAACACTGGAGTGGGTTGCCATTTCCTTCTCCAATGCATAAAAGTGAAAAGTGAAAGTGAAGTCGCTCAGTCATGTCCGACTCTTCACAACCCCATGGACTGCAGCCTACCAGGCTCCTCCATCCATGGGATTTTCCAGGCAAGAGTACTGGAGTGGGGTGCCATTGCCTTCTCTGTTAAGTGACCAAAATCCAGTTCAAATTTACTGAAGCACAAGAAGGGGGAACTCAGGGGCTTATTTTATTGACAAATCTGAGTCATCTGGCAGGAGTCCAGAAAAAGAGCCTCATTCCATTTTCTGAGATCAAATCCTATATCCTTAGTCTTACTTTTAGGAAGAGATACATATTTTCAACAGCCAGCCAAAGTCCCAAGGAAGGCAGTGGCAATAGTCAGGCACAGGCTGCCCATGATCGCTATACACTGGACAATAGCCCATCCCTCTGGATTTCCTCACTGGGTCCCAGCAAAGCAGTTGAGTTTTGGGTCAGAAGAACACTGCTGCCAAAAGGACAGCAAATCCAAAGACATCAGTTCTTATTTCCTGTGGAACACGTTTTACCCCCACCAGCTTGCTTTTAAGAGGTACAAGAAGATCCTGCCACTTTGGCAACTGGAGTCTAGGAATGAACTCATTTTGCACTGGTGAGACCTGGGAGACACTTGAAACACAAAATGTACAAAGACCATAACCTTCTGGAAACAATGCCTTCTCCTTTGTTCTCTAACCTGGAGGAGAGGGTAGCCACGAAGATTTCAGACAAAATAAAAATGGTCATGTGCAAGCCTCCAGGAACTGAAGTTCTTCCAGGTTAAGAGAAAGGAACTCACAAGATTATTTGGAGTGAGGTTTGATGATGGTGGCAGCTATTAATTTAATTCAAATGCTTTAAAGATTATATCAAATAGACTCCAGCAACTTTCATGCTTTCCGTTCTGAAATTCTAATTCTAGATTTTGTGATTTTCATTTAAACATAGAGCAACAGTGATTTTAAAATAATTATCCCTGAAAGTGAAGTCACTCAGTCGTGTCCGACTCTTTGTGACCCCATGGACTGTAGCCTACCAGGCTCCTCTGTCCATGGGATTTTCCAGGCAAGAATACTGGAGTGGGTTGCCATTTCCTTCTCCAGGAGATCTTCCCGACCCAGGGATTGAACCCAGGTCTCCCACATTGTAGGCAGACGCTTTACCGTCTGAGCCACCAGGGAAGTCCATTATCCCTGAAGTTTTATTAAAAATAATGCAGCTATAAGTAAAGAGCATTACTTTTAAGACGTCAATTTGAAATGAAATGCAGAATTTCTAGATTTTAATGCATCATAAGCCACCAATTTCATAAAATTGCATCCACTTATCAAAGCTTATATCGCCCCATGGAAGCAGCCCTTTGAAAAGGGATGAAGTATTTGATTTTGTAATGTCTCCATTTAGCCAATTATAGGCAGGTTTTCATATATCGTTCCCTTAAAAGTATTATAAAAGCACTTTCTACCATGGTTCTAGCATGGTTGGAAAATGTTAAAGGCATTAATTTCATTGAACTATAGGAAAATTTTAGATCAGAAAATGACAAGATGATGTTTTTAAAATGAAACATTTTCCTTGTGCATAATGTGGCCTCAATTGCATTGAAACAGCTAAAGTTTTGACAAAAGAGATAATCTCTGTCTTTAGGAAAAGTTTCACATAAAATGAAGATAATTATTGTAGGGATGGAAGATAGTTTTCACTCCAAATGAGATGTACATATTACTTATTAAGCTATATACAGAAATATGCTTGCCAGGCAATGACCATTAAATCCTCGACATTTTTATACAGTAAGAGTGGGCAAACCTCTAAATTTCACCAGTTTTCATAACTTTCAAGAGTTTCAGGCCTAACAAATTTAGAAAAGGTAGGAATTAAGGAAAAGTAAAAATGCTGATTTAAATAAGAAAAGTCATTATGGAAGATAAGGAAAATGAAAATAGTAATAAAATTCTTTTATTTCCTAAAAATATTGCTTCTATCCTTTCTAAACACTAGATTGATATCTGTATCTGAGAATGTGGTCACCAGTCTCCAATATGACCCCCTAGAATCCCTATTCCCTGGGTTATGCCCATGTACATAGTCCCCTACCACAATGAATAAGGCAGACTGTATAATCAACAAGATATTACAGAAGGGATGATGTATAACCTTGAAAGTCTGGGTGGTAAAGACATTGAAGATTTTGTCCTCCTTTCTCTTGCATCACTCACTTTGGGGTAAGCCAGTTTCCATGCCATCAGGACAGTCAAGCAGCAAGTGGAGAGGCCCATATGACAAGGGACTGAGGACTCCGGCCAATACAGCCAGATGAGTGGGTCATCTTGGAAGTGAATCTTCCAGCCACTGTGAAACTCTCAGGTGACTGCAGTCCTAGCTGACAGCTTTTTGTTTTTTAATTCATTTACTCTTGTCTGTGCTGGGTCTTCATTGCTGCATGTGGGCTTTCTCTACTTGTGGTGAGCAGGGGCTACTCTCTAGTTGCAGTGCACGGGCTTCTCACAGTAGCAGTTTCCCTTGCTGCAGAGCATGGGCTCT
The DNA here is from genome assembly GCF_023699985.2 of Odocoileus virginianus. NCBI lineage: Eukaryota > Metazoa > Chordata > Mammalia > Artiodactyla > Cervidae > Odocoileus > Odocoileus virginianus. The sequence continues at coordinate 766,570 of NW_027224268.1, forward strand.
AGGAGCACACGGGCTTCAGTAGTTGCGGCATAGGGGCTCATTAGTTGTGGCTCATGGGCTCTAGAGCGCAGGCTCAGCAGCTGTGGCACGGGAGCTTGCTCTGTGGCATGTGGAATCTCCCCAGACAAGGGATTGAACCTGTGTCCCCCGTATTGGCCGGCGGATTCTTATCCACCACGCAACCAGGGAAGTCTCCTACCTGAAATCTTGACTGAAACCTTATGAGAGGTCCTGAGCCAAATTACACAGTTAAGATGCTCTCAAATTTTCAACCCATAGTAACCATGAGATAATAAATATTTGCTGTTTTAAGCCACTAGGTTTTAGAGTAATTTATTATGCATAATAGAAAACTAATACAGAGAATTTCAATATAATTTAGGTCTATAAATATTATAGGAATCTTTTGCTAAAATCAATTGATAAATTGTTAACTTGATGGATGATGCTCTTTCTGTCCAAGGATCTTTGATGGTTGTCACATCGGGCTGTGACTTGTGATAGTTTGTCTAATAGTAATCACAAACTCAAAAAACAGTAAGACTATTTGATAATCCTTTACAGAACATTCAAGTTATTTTATTACTACAAATAACATTAAAGGGACATTTCCAGACAGGCTAAGAATTTCTAATTCTAGAAGATAATATTGAAAATGTTTATTTTCTGTTTGTGTAAGAAATATCATTTTCTGAGAATTGTCTGGAAAAGACTTCATTACTTGGTGGCGGTGGCAGTAGCATTGTCACTAAAGATTTAATATTTGGAAATGCCAAAAATTTTTTCATTTTCTCTGATTATCAAGAATTCAATCAGAAGAGACTAAGAAAAACAGCTAAATCCAAGCATAGACTTCAAAGTCCTAAGATAATCATGGCACTCTAGCAAGTAAGAAAGATAAATATAAAACATACTCTCAATGAATAGGTGAAGCAGAGGGGATTTTTTTAAGGAAGTGAAATTATTCTATGTGATACTGTAATGGTGGCTACTTGTCACTATACATTCGTTAAAACCCATAGAATGTACAACATCGAGAGTGAAACCTAATGCAAACTATGGACTTTGGGTGATAATGATGTGTTAATGTTGGTTCACTGATTTTAAAAAATGTACCACTCTGGAGGCAGATGCTGATGGTAGGAGAGGCTGTGGGAATGGAGGGAGGGGATAAATGGGAACTTCTCTGTACTTTATGTTCAATTTCACTGTGAACCTACAACTGAACCTACAAGTGCTCTAAAAATGAAGTCTATTAATAAGAGGAGAAAAACAGTTTCTGCCATCTAGGAACTTTTATCATTTGTTTAACAAATAGTCGCTTGGGTTTCTTTTTTCTATTCTTTTACATTCCATCTTTCCATGTCTTTATGCTTTATATGTCTTATAAATGGCACAGTTTGGATTTGGGGTTTTATCTAATCTAGGAAGCTCTACACTTAATGAGGAATGTTGAACCATTTATACTTATGATTACTACAGATATATGTGGATTTCTTTTCATTATTTTGAGTGTTCTACTTCGATTTTTCTTTGCTTCTTTTTTTTCTTTTGCTTCTTTTTTCCCTCTTTTTCTATTTTCCATTTATTTGGAAAATATACATCTTATTTCAATTATTTTAGTAGAAAGATTTAATATACCTACTTGACTTTAATATTTTGAGTGTATTCATACGTTTCGACTCCTCCTGACAATGCAAAGTACTCAGAATTCTGTAACTCAAGATATATATCCCCAGTGCTCCATGATAGGTCATATAATATTTAATTCTATTTTATTTATACTTTATACCACTTTATGCCCCCCTCCACTGTCATAATTGCTCTTATAATTATGGGGTTATTTTTAGACAGTCATTGGATCTTTAAAATTACCAACCTGTTTGCCAATTTCTTTGCTCAACATGACTTCTTAGATACTGATTCTTCTTTCTAGGTTTGATTTCCTTCTTACAGAAGTGCATCTTTTAATTTTTTTTAATTTTAAATTTATTTATGTTTTAATTGAAGGATAATTTCTTTACAGTATTGTGTTGGCTTCTGCCAAACATCAACATAAATCACACATAGCATTTTTAACATTAAGGGTTTGTGAATGGTCAAGTCTTTCAGATTTTGTTGGGAAAAAATCTTTACTTCACCTTTAGTATCAATAGATAGTAGTATGATTTTTTAAATTTTCCTGCTAGTCATTTGATTGTTCCTCCTTTGTCTACATTATCTGACTCTTAATTCCCCCTCATCCTTTAAATTTTCTCCTTCCAAATTTCACATTAGCATATGTTGAGCATTCTTACTCTCCTTCACTTTTCTTTAACCTGTATTTCACAATTTCTCTTCTTTTTATGTATATAAGCTAAATTCTGTTGAAATATTTAAATCTATGTTCTAATTTGCTTTTTCTTCAATTATGTCTTATCATAATGACTCATCTTGACTCAGCTATGACTAGCATTTATATAGTGAAATTATTGAGCTAACTAGAATTATAATGAAATTATAGAGGGAAAATGAGTGTTTATGAAACATTCATGTGTGTGGTGGGGGTGAAGAGATCTGAAAGAGCTAAGTCTTGACTTAGGATAGTGAAAAAATAATTAGATATTTCCTGCAAGTTAAAAAAGAATAGACATCAAAAAAATTAAGAAGTTGAAAAATTACCTCTAAAGAAGGAAAAGGAGTGAAATAGAGGCTGGGGACTGATATTTAGTCATAATAAGTCTTGGGAATAGCAAGGAGAGATAAGAAAGATAAAAGAGATAAGAAAGGCTTCCTCAGTGATCAATGCAAAGAAATAGAGGAAAAATAGACTAGAGATCTCTTCAAGATGATTAGAGATACCAAGGGAACATTTCATGCAAAAATGGGCACAATAAAGGACAGAAATGGTATGGACCTAACAGAAGCAGAAGATATTAAGAAGAGATGGCAAGAATATACAGAAGAACTATACAAAAAAGATCTTCATGACCCAGATAACCATGATGGTGTGATCACTCACCTAGAGCCAGACATCCTGGAATGTGAAGTCAAGTGGGCCTTAGGAAGCATCATTATGAACAAAGCTAGTGAAGGTGATGGAATTCCAGTTGAGCTATTTCAAATCCTGAAAGATGATGCTGTGAAAGTGCTGCACTCAATATGCCAGCAAGTTTGAAAAACTCAGCAGTGGCCACAGGACTGGAAATGGTCAGTTTTCATTCCAACCCCAAAGAAAGGCAGTGCCAAAGAATGCTCAAACTACCTCACAATTGCACTCATCTCACACGCTAGCAAAGTAATGCTCAAAATTCTCCAAGCCAGGCTTCAACAGTACATGAACCATGAACTTCCAGATGTTCAAGCTGGATTTAAAAGGCAGAGGAACCAGAGATCAAATTGCCAACATCTGCTGGATCATCATCGAAAAAGCAAGAGAGTTCCAGAAAAACATCTACTTCTGCTTTATTGACTACGCCAAAGCCTTTGACTGTGTGGATCACAACAAACTGTGGAAAATTCTTAAAGAGATGGGAATACCAGACCACCTGACCTGCCTCCTGTATGCAGGTCAAGAAGCAACAGTTAGAACTGGACATGGAACAACAGACTGGTTCCAAATTGGGAAAGGAGTATATCAAGGCTGTATATTGTCACCCTGCTTGTTTAACTTATATGCAGAGTACATCATGAGAAATGCTGGGCTGGATGAAGCACAAGCTGGAATCAAGATTGCCAGGAGAAATATCAATAACCTCAGATATGCAGATGACACCACCCTTATGGCAGAAAGTGAAGAACTGAAGAGTTTCTTGATGAAAGTGAAAGAGGAGAGTGAAAAAGTTGCCTTAAAACTCAACATTCAGAAAACAAAGATCATGGCATCTGGTCCCATCACTTCATGGCAAATAGATGGGGTAAACAATGGAAACAGTAACAGACTTTATTTTCTTGGGCTCCAAAATCAGTTCTGATGGTGATTGCGGCCATGAAATTAAAAGACGCTTGCTGCTGGAAGAAAAGGTATGACCAAACTAGACAGCATATTAAAAAGCAGAGACATTACTTTGCCAACAAAGTCTAGTTTAGTCTATGGTTTAGTCTAAACTATGTCTAGTCAAGACTATGGTTTTTCCAGTAGTCATTTATGGATGTGAGAGTTGGACTATAAAGAAAGCTGAGTGCCAAAGAATTGATGCTTTTGAACTATGGTGTTGGAGAAGACTCTTGAGAGTCCTTGGACTGCAAGGAGATCCAACCAGTCCATCCTAAAGGAAATCAGTCTTGAATATTCATTGGAAGGACTGATGCTGAAGCTGAAACTCCAATACTTTGGCCACCTGATGGGAAGAGCTGACTCATTGAAAAAGACCCTTATGCTGGGAAAGATTGAAGGCAGAAAGAGAAGGGGATGACAGAAGGGTGAGGTGGTTGGGTGGCATCACCAACTCAATGGACATGACCTTGAGTAAACTCTGGGAGTTGGTGATGGACCGGGGGGGTCTGGTGTGCTGCAGTCCATGGTTCGCAAAGAGTCAGACTCGACTGAGCAACTGAACTGAACTGAAGTCTTGGGAAGTATTCAATGCTTTAAATTATACACAAGAATAACAGACAAAAAAAATTTTTTTCTCAAAAGTGGCTGAATGGAAATGAAACTGTTGAGAAGAGTTTTGCATATTTAAATATCAAGTAAGAAGAATGAATAGGTGGAGTACAGAGTATTTTTAGAAAATGAAACTATTCTTTATGATACTATAATGGAAAATACATACATTTGTCCAAATCCATAGAATGTACAACACCAAGAGTGAACCCTAATGTAAACTATGGACTTTGGGTGATAATGATGTGTCAGTGTAGGTTCATCAATTGTAACAAATGTACCACTCTGGTAGAGGTGTTGATAATGGGGGAGGACATGCATGTTGGGGGAGAGGAGCAGGGGCTATCTGGGAAACTTCTGCATCTTCCTCTCAATTTTGCTGTGAACCAAACACTGCTATAAAAAATAGTCTATCTTTTAAAAAATCAAATAAGAATTAGCATGTTACCCCAATTGCAATTTGAAAGTATAATAGCAAGGTAAAATGACCAATTCTGAATTTTTGCTAACTATGACTCTTTTACCATTAATTTGCCATGTTGAAATTTGTAAAAAAGAAACCCCTAACCTACCTTTGTTTCTATATCCCATGCTGTAATTTATAAAGTTTGCAAAATATAGAAGTACCAGTGGGGAAACCTGTGTTAATAAAATGTTTTAATGTTTTTAACTGCTGTAAAATATTAAGAAAATTTGGAAAAATTTTGGAAAATAAATTTTGAAAAATAAAATTTTTCAATAACTGGTACAGCAGTAAACCATTTGGTGACCTAACAAATTTGGAGAAACTTGTCCACCATTAAATTTTTCTGTTTACCTGACTGAGCACACACACACACTTGCCTGGTTAAGAAGACAACTTTCTGTCCAAAGCGGCTCACAGAGAAACAGCAAGGTGGTGAACTCTGATAAAGTACATGTTACGATGTTTCTATTTACTCAGTAGAGATTTGCTGATAGAAAATTGGCTTGGTTATAAGATAAATAAGTTCTGAAGATCTAATATGCACCTTGCTGGTTATAGTTAAGAATAATTTATGATATACTTGAAATTTACTAAGAGAGTAGATCTTAAATATTCTCACACATACACATGAAGTGGTAACTATGCAAGATGATGGATGTGTTAACTAACCTCGTTTCATAGCATATACATATATCAAATCATCATGTTGTACACTTTAAACTTAGTGTTATTTGTCACTTATATCCCAATAAAGCCGGAAAAGAAATAAAACACAAATTGGACTCCCTCTCCCAAAATGAAGGAAAAATTCTATTTCTTGGGAAAAAGAGAAGTGAAAGAATTCAAACCAGCACTGTCCAAAGGAATGTAACACAAGCCATACATGTAATTTTAATGTTTTCAGCAGCTATATTAAAAAGTAACAAGGAACAGGTGAATACTTTATTTAATCCAATACATCCTAAAAATTATCATTTCAATATGTAATCATTATAAAAATATTAATGACAGATTTTACATTCTTTTTTGTACTAATTCTTCAAAATCTGGTGCATACTTTACATTTATAGCACATTTCAGTTTGCACTAGCCACATTTCAAGTGTTCAAAAGCCACACATGCTAGCATCTACTATCTTCAGTAGCATAAGTATAAACTCCCACCTTTACATGTTCAAACAAGACTCAAAATTGCAGAAAGAGAATTTACTATGAAAAATGGCAGAAAAGCAGGAAAGACTGATCAGAGGTGCCTATGTTAGCATTTCAGACAACAGGGCTTTCCTTTCTATTTCCAAAAGTCCCCTTGATCAGGACTGATCTAGAGCAGGGTCAGCAAATTTCTTCTATAAAGGGCCAGATAGTAAATATTTTTGACTTTGCAGGCTACATGGTCTCTGTTGCAACTACTCTACTCAGCTGTTGCAACAAGAAAGCAGCCATAGACAACACATTAAACAAATGGGCATGGTTGTATTCCAACAAAACTTTAATTATGGGCACTGAAATTTGAATTTCAAATAATTTTCATGTTGTGAAATTTTTATTTTAAACATTTAAAAATATAAAAAACATTCTTACCTCATGAGCCCTGACAAAACAGGTGATGGGCCAGACTTGGTCCACTGGCTATAATTTACCAACCCCTGACCTGGAAGACAGGGATTAAGAAAAGGGAGTGCTAATAAATTGTTTTAATTACAGACATTTGTCGAAGAATGAAAACCAGTGCTTTGGAAGCTAGAATACAGAGAATGTGAAAAGAATACATAACTTAGTGTCCAACTATCTTTGTTTTGACATGTCTACATGCTTGTACTCTAGTCACATTGACTCTCCTCTGGTCCTCAGTATCTCCTTGTCAGCTAGATGATTAATTACCATGGCAACCCCAATGAGTCCAACAATAGCTCATATACTCATACTGCATTAAATCAAAATTGGTAATATTTTAAACAGAGTCTGGGAAAATTTACCATTTAAAATAGGAGAGGAATGGCTTTCTTGAGAAATAAATAGGATTGCAGAGATCTATAAATAGCTTTAACACTGCTATACTAATTTGGAAACAACTCTTACTATAAATAAGTCAATTATCATGCATTACAATAAACAGAGATTATATGTGACAGCCCTGGAGCCTAATTCTAATTACTGTTTACATTTTAAAGAAATAATAGATGCATATCTTGAAATACTCAAATTTTCAGATTCTCCACTGTAATTAGCGAAAATATGTATAACTGTCCAGTATTTCACATTATTTCTTATTTTCTCTTATTTTACAAATCTTCCACTAAGTAAATCTCAAGAAGGCAAACTCAGCCAAACTTTTAACCTAATGTAAAATAATTGCTTGGATATAAAACTTTAGTTGTCCTTCATAATGAATTAGAATTCACAATTCTACAAGTGTAAATGGAAAGACAATTTGTTGATCCGATTTTTCTATTAACATTAAGATGACTTTTCCCATCATGACCTACCCCAAGAATTTCAGCCAAAAATAAATAAAGAAAGAAAGCAGCAACAGAATTAGCTGTAAGTTGCAACTTGAAAGAGATGGTATGGATTGGTTTCTTCCAAACTATTCTTACCTCTATCTCTTTTCCCTTGACTTTCTTTATCATAAAGACTAAAAGGCTAACAATTTAACTTCCAGTGTTAGAGTTCACCGTATCACCAGGTTCTAGCCACAAGATAAAGGCTAAAGGAATCCCTGAGCAGAGTTACTTTATCTGAATAAACATAGTAGAAGCCCTTTGTTCCTCTCTCTTCTCCCTGTCTGGAACAGAGAAGTAATGCTTGGAGGCACGGCAGCCATCTTGCAACTCTGGTGACAAAGCCACTTGTTAAGAGTGGGAAAATAGGAAGCTAGAATGAGTCTGTATTCCTTGATATCATCTTTGAGCCCTGGATAATAATCTGGGAAGTCTTCCTTGGCACTTCTTATTTTGTGAGAATAATAACATTCTTTCTTACTTACACAGTCATTATTTGTGAGGTTTTCTGGGGTTTGGGGGGTTTTATTTTTGCAGCTAATTTTATTTGTAACTGGTAAACAACTAAAACCAAGGCAGGATTACTTGCCATCTACTATATACCAGTGGTTCTCACAGTAGAACACAGATCAAAATCACCTGGAAGACTTACTAAAATTAAGATTGCTAGGGTCTAGCCCCAGAGTTTCTGATTCAGTAGGTCTTGGATGGTTCACAGGAAACTGCATTTCTAACAAGTACCCAGGTAATGCAGCTCTGGCTGCATCAGGGGCCACACTTTAAGGACCACTGGATTACACAATAGCATTTCATAACATCACATAACATAACACACAACACAACACTGTACAGCATAGTGTACCACAGAACACCACAGCACAGGATTGCATAATATAACATAACATACATAATACAACATAACCTCCAACTCTCCAGGTTTCTATTTCTCTGTTGCTTTGCTTTTTAAAAAATAAATGTCTGCCTGATCTCTAGACCAAATATACTCTTTAGTAATCTTAACACCAAGTGTAAAATAAGTCACAAAAAGATCAGCAGATGTTATAGTTCTGCTCCTTCCTGAAGCTAGAAGATAGGGAAAGAGTCATCTAGCACTTGCCAGGCTAGACTATTTGCCGTGTCATTTCCTGGCACATAATTATGCTGCTTGCTGATGACTATTCTACCTTCTGTCCTTCCGTAAACTGTAAATGACAGTTTGGAATCTGTTGGCTGAAAATTCTGAAAAAAGAAACATTTACAAGGAGAGGCAAGGATAAAATCATGGTCAGTTTAGACCAGGTGCTGATAAGCTAGACCTGAGAAACATTGTCAAGTTAGCGCGCTGTGAAAGAGATGACATTTCCTGTACCTTCCTCTTCCCCATCTCCATTCCTATGACCTAGAGTCTCAAAGCATGTGATTTACTCAATAATTCAAATGAGTCAGAAAGACCAGTGCTTGGAAGACTTTTGCTACCTGCTAGAATAACACACAGTTGAATTTTATACTTAGGGTGAAGAGAAAAACTTTCTATCATGTCCATATGTTGCCCTACACCCACAGTCTGCCCCCCTCCCCATAATGACAGGCTTCAAAAGCCCTCAAAAAGAGTCATGCTTTGAGAAAAGTGATTCAGCCATTTTCCAGGTCAAATATGTGGTGTACTTTAGCTCTCACCCTCCCTCCCACTGCCCCCCGACCCTGCCGCCCAGGAACTGGCCAAAGTAATCCTTCTGCCCTAGTAGCTACATGTTTTAAGCCATGCTTTGTTAACCAACTAGGAGAGATGGATGAGTCTAATTCACCAATCACTCATGCACTCCCCATTGCGTCCAGGATCTCAGTGAGTGGAACAAAATAACTAGTGCGAGTTAAATAATCAAACCTGGTCAGGCTTCATGGAAATTCAGAATTTGGGGATCAGAGTAAAGCTCATTAGTCCTGCTAGAAATAACATCTAATACCCTGACCTTCTTTTACCTCTGCCCCACCCACTGAGCTAAGAACTCATAGGTTCCCAGAATATACTCTTATGATCACCTACACCCCTTCAAACACTTGCAGACTTCAGCACCAGGGATTTCTGGTTTTAAACCTTCTCCAGTACTCATTTTAGCGTTCCAACAAGTTTTGATTCTTTGCATTTTCCGTGAGAAGCCTGAGAATAAGAAACAGAGTACAGAGCCATCTCTCACTGTTCCTTCTTGATCTAACTTAGCTTTTCAAGTGCAGTCAAAGCTCCTAAGTTTCTCTTTAAAACAACTCCAGTTGCAGCTGTTTTCAGGTATACTTTATAGAAGGTATTGTACTGAAAGCACAAATGATAAGAAGCCAAGCACTAAAGGGAGGCACACAGCATCCAAGTAGAGTGACTGGAGAGGAAAAGTCATCCTCAAATGCTGCAAGGGAGAGAGGGCCTCAGAGTGGACTTGAACTTGCAGGAAGGATAGAACATACCTCCGAAGAGAAACTTCTGAGAGATGTGATTCCAAGGAAGGAAGCATGAGGTAAAGTGGAAAGAACATGGGTTTGGGGGTCACACAGATCTGGGTTTGAAGCCACTGCCTAGATGTGTGACTTGAGTGAGTTACTTCAATACTCTGATGCCTCAATTTCCTTACGTGTGAAATAAGAATAATAATACTTCTCTTGAAGGACTGTCCTAAAACTACTAAAAAATTTTAAAAGGGTGTAAAATATCAACATATAGCTCAATCAATGAAGCTATAATGGTAAAATCTCCAGTGTGGGCTTAAACATGAGATATACCTGGTAGGACCAGTTTGGCTGGAGTGAATGCTTTCCAGAAAGGACTCAGGGGGACATTAAAAGAAAAAAAACTGAATCAGTAAATAAATGCAGATTTCAGCTGTCCTTCAATTGTCCGAGGCTACAGAGTTCAGGGAAATCCACCAGGATTTCTTTGGTGGCTCAGATGGTAAAGCGTCTGCCTACAGTGCAGGAGACCTGGGTTCGATCCCTGGGTCGGGAAGATCTCCTGGAGAAGGAAATGGCAACCTACTCCAGTACCCTTGCCTGGAGAATCCCACAGATGGAGGAGCCTGGTGGGCTACAGTCCATGGGGTTGCACAGAGTTGGACATGACTAAGCGACTTCACACAGTTCAAACTTGACTCTGGAGACAATATAAATATGAAATCTATCAAAGATTTTTTAGGAAGGGAAGTGACATATTCATACCAGTAATTAAGACTTTTCTGTACTGACTGGAACTGAGGAGATTAGATGTTATTATCAAGTGGGTTAATTTCCCCTTCATGCCAAACTTGTGTTCTACTCCAGCAAAGTATCTGGGTCACTGTGGCTTTAGTAGTCAGGCTAAGCTAAGTAACAAATTAACTCCCAATCTCAGTGGCCTGGCCCAACAAAGATATATTTTTTCTCAGACTTCATACCCAGCGCCAGTTCATGGGACTCTGCTCCATATAGTAACTCAAGAATCAAAGCTGATGGAGGTGCCACCATCTTGTCACACCATGATCTCAACACAAGATTTCTAGGCCTACTGCAAGAAGGGAAGAAACAGTTGAGACGCGACATAGAGACCTTATGGCCAGGTGTGAAAGTGGCACATTTCACTGCTGCCCACATTCTATTGGTCATAACGCAATCTCAACCTACCTGCCCAGGCGGCTGGGAAACACAGAGGAACACATGCAATGTTAGGCAAGCAGCTCTCTGCCACCAGGGAGCCACAGGGAGCCACCCCTTCCTTTTATACTCTTCCCTTATGCAATTGCAGGCCCACCATCCTAAAGGCTCCTTAGAGGCTGCAGCATGTGAGGCCTTCCTCAAAGTTCTCTTTAAGTTACTAAGTTGAGCTCCGTTCCACAGTGCAGTTCAATGAACTGAGCTACTGAGGGTACAAAACAGACAGATCCAGAAAACTTAAGGATAGATGAATGTATTTCAGACATGTCTGCTCTCCAGAGCTGGCAAAGTATGCATAAGAGCTGAGCAAACTGGAAGGCCAATGTTGTAGTTCTAAAACAAATTTACTGTAAAGATTCCAATGCCTTTAATGCAGTGATAAAGGACAGATGTTCAGCATGTCGAGAACATAAAGAAATTATATATGCACAGTGGAACAACACGCCAAAAGTGAGTGACTACACATTAATTATTCCAACTAATCCATAAATAAAAACATATGCCAATACAGTAGTTCCTGAAGAACAATGAGATACATGTCATGTGTTTAAAAAAATTCTAGGTGAAAGTTTGAGAACTGACAAAAGTGGGATCTTTACTACTACTAAGAATGACTCTCTTGATAAGAATGTTTACTAAGTGCTAAAAATATTACAGCTGCTTTGCATGGATTAGTTCATTTCATCTCCACAACAACCTATGTGTTGATGTTATCATCATTTTACAGATGAAGGAAGTAACTCATTCAAAGCTTCCTAACTAGTAAGTGGAAGACCGAAGATTCAAACCTAAGCAGTCTTTTTAGAGAAACTGAACTTCATTATTGTGTCTGACCTCTGATACAAATGAACCATATCCGGAATTCTGCAGGCCCACTGAAACCTTCTGAGGTAACCTTCAAAACCCCATTATGCTGTCTAGCATCTGGCCCCAAAACAGTCTTTAGATAGCATCTTTCACAAAGCTCCTCATATTGCTATTTTGCCTCTAACTGATTCAACTTGGGAGAGACTGAAAGAAGTCAAAGAGGATTCAGATTATCCTGCTAAACTTGGGCAACTAGCAACAGAAATTAAAATATCATAGACACCATGAATCAAGAGACTTGAGTTGTAGTCCTGATTCTACACTTTCCTAGCTGTGTAAACAAAGTCACAAATATTTATTGAGCATTGTTCTGGCTATCTGGGGTTTCCCTGATGGTTCATTGGGTAAGGAATCCGCCTGCAATGCAGGAGACGCAGGTTTGATCCCTGGGTCAGGAAGATCCCTGGAGGAGGAAATGGCAACCCACTCCAGTATTCTTGCCTGGAAAATTCCATGGACAGAAGAGCCTGGCAGGCTACAGTCCATGGAGTCGCAGAGTCAGGTATGACTGAGCACATGGCACTGGTGATTGACTTTTTAGCAACAAAACACCCCAAAATTTAGTCACTTCAAAGAACAACAATCATTTTGTTGTATCTCATGATGTTATGAGTCAGGAATTTGTGCAGTGCTCAGCTGATTGGAATTTGTAATTTTGGTTTGCATTTCTCTAATAATCAGCGATGTTGAGCATCTTTTCATGTGCCTACTGCTCATCTATATGTTGAAAGATGCCATCTTGAATCTACTGCAAGCAACCACTCTATGCCAAGCACCATACTAGTCATCAGTTCAGTTCAGTCGCTCAGGTCATGTCCAACTCTTTGTGACCCCATGGACTGCAGCATGCCAGGCTTTCCTGTCCATCACCAACTCCTGGAGCTTGCTCAAACTCATGTCATACATACATTCATAGATATACAAGGCCCGTGTTTTCCTGGGTTATATGTATGCTTTTCAATATAAAATGAAAAAATTTTTATGAGATTGTATATTTTCTTTGATTGTTCATTTAAGATAGGGCTTCCTCTCGATTCCCCAAAAGGATAAACTAGTCCAATAAAGAACCAGATAGCAAATATTTTGGTTTTGCAAGTCATACAATCTCTGTTGGAGCTACTCAACTCTACTGTTCATAGCCCCAAGCAGCTATACACCACATGTAAATATGTGACCATGCGTGCATACTCAGTCATTCAGTCATGTCCAACTCTTTGCAATCTCATGACTGTAGCCTTCCAGGCTCCTCTGTCCATGGATTCTCCAGCAAGAATACTGGAGTGGGTTGCCATTTCCACCTCCATGGGATCTTCCCAACGTAGTGATCGAACCTGCGTCTCCAGCATCTCCTGCATTGGCAGGCAGATTCTTTACCACTGAGCCACCTAGGAAGCAAGTGAGAATGACTGAATTCCAATAAAAGTTTATTTACAAAACCAGGCATTGGTCTTGATTTGGCTTGCAGACCATAGATTACCAACCCCTGGTCTAGCAGATAACAGGTGCTCAAATAACATTGGTTGGATGGACAAATTTTAAAGCTTGGAAAACACTTGTACGAGCTTTCATTACTTCAAACGCCCATCTGTTCCTTTTCACACAGGATTCAAGAAGCCCACTGTATTCAGGTCAGCCCCACAGGACCTCATGGATACCAAGGGTCTAGGCAAAAAGTGATCAGGCCATGTGACCCATAATCTAAGTCTGGAGTTGGAAAATCAGATTAAAAAAAAAAGTTCCAAGTGGACAGATCAGATGTGGGAGATAAGCAATTCAGCTTAATAACTCAGGAACAATGGGACAAAGTGTCAGTTTTATCAACTGATTTTACATACCATGCTTCATCAATTCTAAGATGCCATTTATGGGAGGAAATGTTGTCAATTAAATAATGAAACACCCTAGCCTATAAGGTGCATCCCAATTTCAGAGGGGTTAACAAGTGGGAAAAAGTGAATGTCAAAGAACCAATGAAATATAAATTTTCTCATTCATTTGTCCACAAAACAAACAAAAGCAAAGTATTATTTATAGCACCTATAAGTCCCAAGCACTTTCCATAAATATTTCTGTGCAATCCTTACATCCATTTACAGTGGTTCATTATTCTCTGCTTTTTACACTCCTGCCTCCCTAAACCATATGTGGTTTCTGGGATAGACCACTCTCTTCCCACTCCCATTTTGCAAATGCTATTGCTTCTCCCTGGACCCTCATCCCATTCCTATAGTTCATCCTTAAATACTTTCAGGTATCAACCTTTTGTTTCTGACTCAAGAAAACATTTTCTAAGCACAGTGCTCATGTGGCTATAGTTCAGCAAATCTAAGATGTCCTTAACTCTAAAACACACAACTATTAATATTTTCTATACCACTAAGAAAGAAAAACACAACAACTAAATCATGACCTACCATCAGGCATAATACACATCTCAGTTTCACAGATGTTAAATTGGGTGTGTGAGGGGGGATGTACGCTTTGGAAATGATGAAATCTGTTAGCTCAGTACAAGTCAGTGATCTTCAAAGACTTAACACCTGAGCTAAAAGGTGATGTCACCTTCCATACTGTTTGTCTTTCAGCACAAGGGATGATATGAAGGAAATTTTACTCCTAAGAATTCTTAGGGAAGCTGCAAATTGTGGCAAGAAAGCCCCAGCTGAGAACCACTGCTTTAAATGATGGGTCCGAAGGACACCAATGGTTGTGGGAAGACCAGTCAGGAAATAGTTAAGAAATCGGGAAGAGAGTCATGACATGGAGTAGTGTGTGGTTTAGAGAGAAAAAAAGAAGAGTCATAGTTCTTAACTTTCCTTATACCAACCTATCTGATAGGTACCACTAGCACCATTTAACAGATGAGGAAACTAAGGAATAGAGAGTTTGAGAAACTTGTCCCCAGTGGGAGAACCAAGACTCGAGCACAGGCAGCTGGAATATACTCTTTTAGAGCCAGAAATCAACAAGACTTAGTGACGACATTAAGTGAGAGAAGGAAAAGGGTAAAAAAAGGTTATTCCAGTTTGGGGCATAAGTAATGGCAGACAGAGCTGACATTTACTGAATGAAGAACACTGTAAAAGGAACAAATTGTGAGAGGAGAGGAGAGGGAGTCAAAAATTCCACTTTGGACAATGTTACATTTGAGGTGCCTATGAGATATTCAAGCTGCTAAGTTGCGTCAGTCGTGTCGGACTCTGTGCGACCCCATAGACGCCAGCCCACCAGGCTCCCGTCCCTGGGATTCTCCAGGCAAGAATACTGGAGTGGGTTGCCATTTCCTTCTCCAGATGAGATATTCAAGCAGAGGGATCAAATAAGCAGTTGATGTGGCTCAGAACTATTCTGAATAAAAATTCTAGAGTCGTCCCCATTTAAAGTTTTAGTTCTAGTTGTGGATAAAATCATTTACACATAATGGAGAATGAGAAGGGAAGTTGTGCAACTTTCCAACTGTTTTATCTGCTTCCTTTGGCTTTTTTGTCCTCTCCTGAAAAACTATCTGGCTGACTAGCAACTCTTTTAAGGAGATGTACAGAGGATGAGATGGTTGGATGGCATCATCGACTCAACGGACATGAGTTTGAACAAACTCTGGGAGAGAGTGGAAGGACAGGGAAGCCTGGCATGCTGCAGTCCATGGTGTTGCAAAGAGTTGGACATGACTCAATGACTGAACAACAAACAACAACAAAGGCCAAGTTTGGCTTTTCATCTATTCCATGCTGTTCCATTATTCAACACATCACCATTATTTGGCATCTTCTTTCCAGGAGATGGGTAACTCAAAGAGGTCTATAGTGTGGACCATAAATAGCTCTCAAAATCTCAGACTGGTTAAGAAGAGGTAGCATAATTAGTGAATAACAGTTCCATCTCTGATGTAACAATGCAAGGGTTTGAATCCCAGCTCTATAATGTATCAGCACATGAACTTGGGGAAGTTACTTAAGCTCTCAAAACCCTACTCTCCTCATCTGTAAAATGGGCTTGATAATAGCTCCTGAGCTCGCTGGCTTATTTTGAGAGAAAATTCATTTGAGACAAAATTCCCATAGCAGGGCGCCTTGCTCATAGTAACTGCTAAATAAATATTAGCTGTCCTTATTAATTCAGATGAACCATAAGTAAATGGGCCATGTTGCTTGTAAAATTTCTTTTAAGCAAAGTCAGTTCTAAACACTGACAAATTAAAAAAGAGAATGACGGTTCTTTAGCATAATTAAGCAGAAAAACACTAAAAGGAGGTGAATTTCTGCAGCATCCTCATGCTCATGTGATAAGATACTGTCAGGAGGCCTGAAAGAGCTCTCTGGCCCATCCTCACACTTCATATTTCCTGATGCATAAAATCCCATTTGCACAGGACAATGCCTTCTGCTCCTGTGTTCAGGGATTTGGGGAGAAGTAAGGCAGTTAATGTAATCCCCCTGATGGGTACAACAAAAGAAAAGAACTAGCAGGCAACCCCCAGAGAACAAATCTCCACTCCTTCTCAGATCTATGGACAAGGAAAGATTTCCTTGTTTTGGACAGTAAATGGATTGTTTTTGAGGGGTTGAGATGATCACAGAAACACATGCCTGGGCATTAAGGCTGGGCTACGGAAGTCCTCGTTCTCACTGGACATCAGAATCACCAAGCAAGATTCTAAATGATACCTGTCATTCAGAGAGGGTTCCACTCTCAGAGATTCTGAGGTAATTAATTAGGGAACACCCACTTTGAAGTACTGCTTAGCAGTTTCTAACACAGTAAACATATATCTGTCTTAACAGCCAAAAAATCCACTCCTGGGTATCCACTCAACTGAAGTGAGTGCTCATTGTCCACCAGGAGGTATGCACAAGAATGTTCACAGCAGTTTCATTCAAAGTAAAACAAAAATTGGAAACAACCTAAATGCCCCTCAGTATTGCAGAAGATTGCTTCCATGACCCCCTATGGATATTAAATTCTGCAGATGCTCAAGTCCATCATATAAAATGGGGTGCTTACAACAAAGGAAACTATAAGCAAGGTGAAAAGACAGCCCTCAGATTGGGAGAAAATAATAGCAAACGAAGAAACAGACAAAGGATTAATCTCAAAAATATACAAGCAACTCCTCCAGCTCAACTCCAGAAAAATAAATGACCCAATCAAAAAATGGGCCAAAGAACTAAACAGACATTTCTCCAAAGAAGACATACAGATGGCTAACAAACACATGAAAAGATGCTCAACATCACTCATTATCAGAGAAATGCAAATTAAACCACAGTGAGGTACCATTACACGCCAGTCAGGATGGCTGCTATCCAAAAGTCTACAAGCAATAAATGCTGGAGAGGGTGTGGAGAAAAGGGAACCCTCTTACACTGTTGGTGGGAATGCAAACTAGTACAGCCGCTATGGAGAACAGTGTGGAGATTTCTTAAAAAACTGGAAATAGAATTGCCATATGACCCAGCAATACCACTTCTGGGCATACACACTGAGGAAACCAGAATTGAAAGAGACACGTGCACCCCAATGTTCATCGCAGCACTGTTTATAATAGCCAGGACGTGGAAGCAACCTAGATGCCCATCAGCAGATGAATGGATAAGGAAGCTGTGATACATATACACTATGGAATATTACTCAGCCATTAAAAAGAATTCATTTGAATCAGTTCTAATGAGATGGATGAAACTGGAGCCCATTATACAGAGTGAAGTAAACCAGAAAGATAAAGACCAATACAGTATACTAACGCATATATATGGAATTTAGAAAGATGGTAACGATAACCCTGTATGCAAAACAGAAAAAGAGACACAGATGTACAGAAGAGACTTTGGGACCATGTGGGAGAAGGCGAGCGTGGGATGTTTCGAGAGAACATGTATATTATCTATGGTGAAATAGATCACCAGCCCAAGTTGGATGCATGAGACAAGTGCTTGGGGCTGGTGCACTGGGAAGACCCAGAGGGATCGGGTAGAGAGGGAGGTGGGAGGGGGGATCGGGATGGGGAATACATGTAAATCCATGGCTGATTCATGTCAATGTATGGCAAAAGCCACTACAATATTGTAAAGTAATTAGCCTCCAACTGATAAAAATAAATGGAAAAAAAAGTGGGGTGCTTAGTCACTCAGTCATGTCCGACTCTTTGTGACCCCATGGACTGTAGCCTGCCAGGCTCCTCTGTCCATGGGAATTCTCCAGGCAAGAATACTAGAGTGGGTTGCCATTCCCTTCTCCAGAGGATCTTCCCAACCCAGGGATCGAACCCAGGGATCGAACCCAGGTCTCCCGCATTGCAGGTGGATTCTTTACCATCTGAGCCACCAGGGAAATCCATAGAATGGGGTAGCATGTGCATATAGCCTATGCACATCCTCCCACACACTTCATATCAGCGCTAGATTTCATATAATGCCTAATACAACATAAATGGTATGTTAATAGTTGATTGTTGTTGCTCAGTCTCTCAGTCGCATCCGACTGTTTGCAATGCCATGAACTGCAGCACGCCAAGCTTCCCTGCCCTTCACCACCTCCTAGAACTTGCTCAAACTCACCTCCATTGAGTCGGTGATGCCATCCAACCATCTCATCCTCTGTCATCCCCTTTTCCTCCTGCCCTCAATCTTTCCCAGCATCAGGGTCTTTTCTAATGAGTCAGCTCTTCACATCAGGTGGCCAAAGTACTGGAGCTTCAACTTCAGCATCAGTCCTTCCAATGAATATTCAGGATTGATTTCCTTTAGGATTGACTGATTTGATCTCCTTGCAGTCCAAGGGACTCTCAAGAGTCTTCTCCAACACCACAGTTCAAAAGCATCAATTCTTTGGTGCTCAGCCTTCTTCAAATAGTTGACGGCACACATCAAAGTCAAGTTTTGCTTTTTGGAACTTTCTGGAATATTTTTAAATACTTTTCATCTGTGGACAGCTAATTCTGTGGATGTGGAACTTGTGGATATGGAGGGCTAACTTTATAGTAGAATGGACAAATAAAATGTAGTAGATTCTACTACTACACAGCAATGGAAAAGAGTAAGTATCTGATACGCATAACAGCATGGATGAACCTCACTCATGATGAAATAAGTGAAAGAAGCCAGATAGAAGCATATCTACTATATGGTTCTATTTACAGTAAGTTCAAAAACAGGCTGGACTCACCCAAGATGATGCAGAACAGAAGAGTAGTAACCCTCAGCAGTGTTCTTCTGAGGTTCTGGGAAGGATCTTAACCTGGGTAATGATAATACAAGTGGATGCATATATAAAAATTCATTATGTTGTACACTTAAAATTTTTGCTCTGTATGTCTATTTACTTGTTTGTTTTAAATATCAATTACAAACATTAAAAAGTCCCCCAAGTGATTCTTAGATGTGGGCAGAATTGAGAACCACTGACATCAGGCTACTGGGTCTGCCAGAGTATTGTTCTACCCACACCCAGCTTTGTCCCTAGGTAACAGATTTTGCCATGTCATTGTTTGCTCTCCTAAAACCACTCAAAACACTCCTGAGAGGCTAACAAAGAAAGCACTAAGTGCATCATTTAAAATTCCTAGTAAGGCTATTATCTTCACTAATTCATCTTTTCTGTACTTTGCAATTTCTAAGAGATGAGAATTCTCTTGTTGGTCCTTAAGCTCTACAGGTCCAAATGTCCAGAAAGAAATCTATGGCATCACTGCTGACCTCTTAACATTCCTCTGGTTTAGAACTTTCTCTTCTATACTGCAAGCCCATGCAAAAAAATTAAAGAATAGTGGAACTATGTAGAAGCCAAGAAATAATCCACTCTGAGGCCCAGACAGGAGAACTGATTTGTCTTATGTCACTCAACAAATCAGTAATCTGACATTCTCATACACTGACAATCTGACACTTTGCCATTAACATGCATTTTTGAATAAGGAATGCTGTCCCCAAAGTCACCTGGTGAAACACCAGTAGTAACAGCAGAGGCTTTGGGAGGTTTGGTTGTTGTTCACTTAATGTTTTTTTCATCCAAGCATTAGCTAAAAATGCATCTTTTATTTCTAGCATTATACCTGGCCTAGTGACATGGCACCAATAATCTTGGAGTCCCCATGTGTCACTTATTTGAAGGTGCCAGAGTATTGCAAACTAGCTCAATCTGCAGTGAAGAGGGTGAAAGAATGAGGCAAGTGTTCTGGTGCAAAAAACACTAATCAGATAGAGTTCCACTCTGAAATCAGCCTCCTACCAGACCTTAAGCAAATCATGAAAACCCCAAGAGCTTCAGCTTGTTTGTCTATAAAATGGGAAAACGAGCTATGGTTCAAGTATTTCACTGACTTATTTTAAGTATCAAATGAGACAAGGTTTATGAAACTACCATAAGCCTCTACCAAAACACACAAGGCTTTCTCCTTTTTTTTCATGATACTAAATATATTTGTGAAGTCAAAGGAGGACAACAAAGCTGGAAATGTGCTGATGGATGGTTTTTCTGCTAAAATATTTGCCAGCAAAAGACATCTTGTTAACAAGCTACTCTGTATACTGTAACATATATTTCACAATTTATCTACCTCCTGCAGGCTGTCAAAATAATTGGCCTATAATATTTCTAAAATATAGTCAGCTATCTCTGGATTTATTATGTGTATATCCATTTGCATAATGATGACTGAATTTACACATCATGCATCTTTCCAGACTTTAGGTTTCCATTACTCTTTCTCTGAAAATCCACAAGTTTTGTTACAAAATGCAAGAGTCTCTAAGCATGGTTACCATTTTCTTCAGCATAAAAATAAGTGACGGAAGCAGTGCTCCACTGTTACCCTGGAGATGAGAAACTAGTTATTATTGATAACAAACTTGGAATTTCTTTTCCATTGGCCAGAGAAGAGGTGGTTCCAGATTTGCTGCTCAACTCTGTCAAGGCAGCAACCCCAACACCTCAGTAAGTTGACAGAACACTTGAGGCAGAGGCACTATTGCCCGTCATCATTATATCTGCTACTAGGAAAAGATTTTAGTACCCCAATCCAAGCTAAGTGAAAACAGAAAGGTGGTGGCCCCAGTAGATAGTGATGGCTGGTACTGACGACTGGCTATCCCAAAGCAGTCCCCAGCCCATTCTCCCTTGCTGTGTTACACTACAGACAGTAGCAAGTCAAATGCTTTCCCACATTCCCTTGCAGCTTTTTGCTATATGACCCAGCTCTGGCCCGTGAGCTACAACTGAGTTGATCAGCTTTTTTTTTTGCCCATGGAGTCTATCTCTTTGCGACCCCATGAATCACAGCACGCCAGGCCTCCCTGTCCATCACCAACTCCCAGAGTTTACTCAGAATCATGTCCATTACATCTTACTTAACCATGGTACATTTGTCAAAACAGAAATTAACATTGGTACAATACTATTAACCAAATCATAGATTTCTTTAGATATCATTATCCAAATTGCTGTGGTTTAAAGTCATTTGAGATATTTCTTCTCCCTGTACTTTATTATTATTATTATTTTAATTTGGTCATGCCACATGGCACGTGGGACCTTAATTCCCTGACCAGGGGTAGAACCTGCAGGCCCTGCGTTGGAAGTGCAAATATAAACACAGGACCACCAGGGAAGACCCTTTTCTCTGTGCTTTTGCCACTAACTTACTATATATCTTTAGATTTGTTTGTTTCATTTTGTTTTTGATATTTAGGAAATGCTTCTAAATTTAATTTTGTTTAGAGTTATATAAAAGATTTACCTGATTCCAAAGTTAAATCTGCAAAACATAGTAAATTAGAAAGCCCACTTTCTATCCCTGTCTCTTCTACCTGGATTCTTCCTTACTCCTACACATGGCTATTTTAAAGATTTTGGCTTACTTTTCCACTGTGTGGTTTATTTTTAGTTTTAATTTTTTTTCCAATTATTTTTATTAGTTGGAGGCTAATTACTTTACAATATTGTAGTGGTTTTTGCCATACATTGACATGAATCAGTCATGGATTTACATGTGTTCCCCATCCTGATCCCCCCTCCCACCTCCCTCCCCATCCCATCCCTCTGGGTCATCCCAGTGCACCCGAGCACTTGTCTCATGCATCCAACCTGGACTAGCGGGAGAGTGGGATGATCTGAGAGAATAGTTTTAATTTTTAAATAATTCTAGATTTACAGAAAGTTGCAAACATAATAGAAACTCCTTATATGCCTTTCATCCAGCTCCCCTAAAGTTATTGTTATTTAGTCGCTATGTTGGACACTTTTGCGACCCTCTGGACTGAGCCCACCAGGCTTCTCTGTCCAAGGAATTTCCCAGGCAAGAATACTACAGCTGGTTTGCCATTTCCTTCTCCAGAGGATCTTCCCAACCCAGGGATCAAACCCATGTTTCCTGCATTGGCAGGCAGATTCTTTACCACTGAGTCACCAGAGAAGCCCTCCGCTAATATTCAGTTCAGTTCAGTTCAGTTGCTCAGTTGTGTCCAACTCTTTGCAACCCCATGAACAGCAGCACGCCAGGCCTCCCTGTCCATCACAAACTCCCAGAGTTTACTCAAACTCATGTCCATTACATCTTACTTAACCATGGTACATTTGTCAAAACAGAAATTAACATTGGTACAATACTATTAACTAATCCATAGATTTCTTTAGATATCATTATATTGTTGTTGTCCCACTAACGTCCTTTTTCTGGGCCAAGATCCTGCATTACATTTAGATGTCATGACTACTTAGTTTTCTCCAATCTGAGATGGTTTGCCAACCTTTCTTTATCTTTTGTGATTTTGACACCTTTGGAAAGGACTGGTCGGTTATATTATGTAATGTTACCTAACTTGAGTATGAATGATGGGTCTTCATGGTTAAGTTCAGGTTACGAGTTTTTGACAAGAAAATCATAGACGTGATGCTATACCTTTCTCAGTGGATCGTATCAGGCATATGATGTTAATTAACAACATTACCAATGAGGTTAACTTGGTAAAGGTGGTGTGTCACAGGTCTCTCCACTGTAAAGCTACTATTATTCCCTTTATAACTACTAAATATTTGGGGGAGATACTTTAAAAGTATGCAAATATCTACCTTATTTCTACCCAAACTTTCATCCACTAATCTTAGCATCCATTAATAATTCTTGCTTAAGACAATTATTAGCATAGCTTTTGACAAATGGTGATTTTTCAATTTACATCATTCTTTCTATATTTGTTATTGAAATTCTATCAAAAACAGAACTTTTCTGCCTCTTTCATTTTTAAGAAAATTTTATTTATTTCTTTATTTTTGGCTGCACTGGGTCTTCATTGCTGTGCAGGCTTTTCTCTAGTTGTGGTGAGTGGGGGGGCTACTCTTCATTGTGGTGCATGGGCTTTTCATTGCAGTGGCTTCTTTTACTGCAGAGCATGGACTCTGGGGCGTGCAGACTTCAGTAGTTGCAGTGTATGGACTCAGGAGTTTCAGTTCACGGGCTCTAGAGCACAGGCTCAGTAGTTGTGGCACATGGGCTTAGCTGCCCTGTGGCATGTGGGATCTTCCTGGACCAGGGATCAAACCCATGTCCCTGCACTGGCAGGAAAGGCTTCTTAATGACTGAACTACCAGGGGAATCCAGCTTCCATGTATTATTTTACCCAATTTATTTACATCTGTATGAATTCATGGATATTCATCTCATTCTATAGGTTATAATCCATTACTATCATTTTTTTTATTGCTCATATTTTCCCAGACTTGGTCATGAAGAGTTCCTTCATGTTGACTCTCCTGTTCTTTCAATACATTTCCATGATTTTTCAGCACTTCTATTTTCTGATACCACAAAATGTTTTGGCTCTTCCTGTATCTTCCCTGCCCTAGTTCTGAAGTCAATCAGATCTGTAAGGAATCTTGGTTCCTTTTATTGGAGAATAGATTTGAGCGTTACGTGTGCTTCTGGCTACTGGGGTGTCATTGAACATCATCAAAATTAAATTATTTTGCTTTGCAAAAGATACTGTTAAGAAAATTAAAAGCCACAGATTAGGAGAAAATATTTCTAGAATATATATCTGATAAAAGACTTGTCCCCAGAGTATTAAAAAAAAAACTCTCAAAACTAAAAAGCAAGAAAACAAACAACTCAATTAAAAATGGGCCAAGAATTTGAACAGACACTTCACCAAAGAAGATGCATGGGTGGCAAATAAGCATATGAAAAGTGACATTGTTAGTCACTTGAACATGCAAATTAAACCACAATGAAACACCTATTAGATACTATATACCTATTAGAATGATCAAAACTGAAAAACAAAAATAACTCAAATACCCTCCATTGGAGAATATAGAAACAAACTGGTATACATATTTAATGAAATCTACTTAGCCATAAAATGGAACAAACTACTGATACATGCAACAACATAGATGAATTTCAAATGCACTGTGCCAGATGAAAGAAGCCAGACCAAAAGCTATATCCTATATGATTCCATTTACATGACATCCTGGGAAAGGCAGAGAGATCAGATCAATGGTTATCAGAGGATGGAGTTAGGGGAGAGGATAATTACAAAGGCACACTAGGAAATTTTAGGGAAATATTCTATATCTTGCTTGTCATGGTAGTTACAAAACAGATATAATATGTCACAGTGGGTACATGCATTTGTCAAATTTCATAGACCTGTATACCAAAAAAAATGAATTTTTCTATATATAATTCATTCCTCAATAAAAAGGGGAGAGGGGAAGTGGGGAGGAATGCAAAGAATTTCAAATCACATCTCTGAAACTCCAGATTATCTATGTCTAGTCAAACTGCCCACAACATTTAACAGGGTGCCTTAAATTTTCTATAATTTTTTGTGCTTCTGTGATCAGAGACCTGGAAATAACCATGAAACATCATGTGAATAAAGTACCTTGTACATTTGGAACATGGTTTTACAAGAAAAAAATGAGAAAAGCAGCTATTCTTCTATACTGATAAAAGGTGTAAGAAGCAAACCATGTTAAGAGGCTTAAAGACCTAAGCTCTGGAAATCCTAATTTAAGAGACACAGATGGGCCAATTACTGCTTTTGAATAAAGGACAGAAAATCGTCCCCAGCTTTGTTCAGGGTAGTGAGTCATTCTAAATGAATCTGTTCAGAACAACAATTCAGCAAGGCAACAGGCATCACTCATTACGTAGGTGGGGAAGAGGTATAGGCCCACTCTGAAGAAGAGCTGTCCCCACTGTCTTCTTAAAACCTGAAGTCAGGTATGTTCTTGTCCTAACATCCTCCTCCCGTCTCCCCATCAAGTCCACCTCTTCTACACTGAGTGCAAATCCCTTATAGCCCCTCTGCACCAATGAGGACAGTCTATAAACTGCAGACCATCAGCCAAGCCCAGCCAGCTACAAGGTTTTGTATGATCTGTGAGTCAAGAGTGGGTTTTTACAATTTTTTAATGATTGAAAAAATTAAAGGAAGAATAATATTTCAAGAAGTGTGAAAATTAAATGGAATTTGAATTTCAGGGCCCATTAATAAAGTTTAAGTGGAGCACAGACATGCCTGTTTCTGCATTACCTATGAATACTTTAGTTTCACAACAGCTGAGCTAAGAAGCTGCTAAAAAGACCATGTGACTCACAAAGCCTAAAATATTTACTATCTGGCCCTTTACAGAAAGTTTGCCTACCCTTAATTTAGGCATTTTCATTATGTTGCTTCTAAGTTGATGTCTAGACTATAAATTTATAAAAAGATGAGGTCTGGAAGCATCCTTTACACAGTAGATCATGTCTCTATGGCATCATAACAAATTGTGCTCAATACCTTTGGCTGCTGCTAAGCAGGATAAAGACATGGAACACTGAGGGAAGAAAAGAATAATTTGAGAAATACATGGATTCTTTGTTTCTAAAACTATCTACTTAAGTACCCCATAGTTGTACACACTTTTAAAGGAGATTTGTAGAGTTCAAAACAATAACTATTCATTATGTACTGCTTCACAAACTCAAGTCACTCAACTGGAACATTTTATCAATTTCTCAACTCTACAAGTTACATTGTCTTTTCAACATGAGTGTGACAATCCTATGCAGAGCAGTGATGGCAAGTTATACTGATTCTGTGCCTTTCCTTCCTCACCTGTTTATATTTTTAGCACTGCTCATATTTTCTTTTGGGACTTCCCTGGTGGGCCTGTGGCTAAGACTGCGCTCCCAATGCAGAGGGCCTGGGTTCAATCCCTGGTCAGGGAACTAGATCCCACATGCTGAAACGAAAGATTCCACACACTGAAACTAAGACCTAGCGCAGCAAAATAAATTAAATTTAAAGAGAGAGAGAGAGACCTGGGCTGCCCATGGAGCAGCCCCACTCAAAGGGTGGCAGCCACGGTGCCCTGAGCAAGCAGAGTCAGGGTCTTGACAAGAAAGGGGGAGCCTGACCCTCACAGAGAGAACCTGAGGGTACGATGTTCAGTCTTAACACCAGCTGGAATCCAGCAGGGAGTAAAACCAATGACACACGCTTCTCTGATCATGAAGTAACCACGCAGTCGGCGGCTGTTTGTATTTGTCTAAAGGCTCCTAAGTAATGTTTGTAACTAGTGACATACTTCAGATCAGGAATTCCTAGATCTATGATATTTAAACGCACCACACTGGAGAGATTTCTCAGTCCAAACCACTAGCTCTGCATAATCTTGCCCTGGTAACAAGCTTCAGCTCCAGAGCCTTAGGCATTAGATAATCTGAGGAGTTATCTGCCTAAAGTGCAGGAGACCCAGGTTTGATTCCCAGGTCGGGAAGATCCCCTGGAGAAGGAAATGGCAACCCACTCCAGTACTGTTGCCTGGAGAATCCCCGAGCCTGGTGGGCTACAGTCCATGGGGTCACAAGAGTCGGACACGACTTGGTGACTAAACCACCACCACCATATTTTCTTTTGACATTATCAGATTATGAGGCCAAATGATATAGCAAAAAGAATGCTGGATCCAGAATACGATTTAGAATCTAAAGTATGCATTTATAGCTTGGTTATACCATTTACATTAGATGAATTCTGTAACATCCTGTAGCCCTGACATCCTTATCTGTAAAGTATGAATAAAAATTACACTTCACAGGACTTCTAAGCAGTGATAGTTATGTGCAAGCATCATGCTTATGTTATGATGATGATGATGTATTCTGTCTATCCTCTGGACCCCTTCCCTTTCTACTCCCTCAACATTATGAAAATTACTTGTCTGATATTGAGAAAGCCAACTGTTAAGTAAGAGAGTTCCTCAACAAGTGTGGCCAGCAAACACTCAAAAAAAAAATCAGTTGTTTAAATTTTTTGATTAATTATTCCTATAAACTCACTTAACTAATGTTTGGCCCTCAAGCAGACAAAGACTAAACAGTTTAATATTGCTTTTATTCTGTGCTTAGGAAAATAGCCTCATTTTCAATTAGCAGGATCAAAGATATCTCACTAATAGGAGATGATGATCAATTAATTATGAGCTACACTGCTGTAAAGAGAAAATGCTCACTTCTCTTCTGCAATCATTATTCTTCAAAAACACTGGGGGTGTATCATCAAATACAGGAATGATTATCAGACCTTAGGAGTTCTGAAGTAACTATTTAAAATGTCATTAACCGTTTCCATGGAAAACATACCTATTAAGGGTCATAAAAGGACAAAAACAATTGGCTCCAGATGTCGTTGTGAATAATACAAACTCCTACGTACATGTACGAGGCACTGGGAATTCAAAAGCACTGAATTGGGGGTCAGGGGCCTGAGTTCTAGTCCTAAATCTAATACTAACCAGTGAAATGGGCAAGTGTTGCTCTATGAGCCAAGTTTTGAGTTCACAAATGTTAACTTTCCATTCTAAAGCAATTCAGTAATTGTGCCTTGTTAGTGTTCTAGGTGCAAACCAGGAGGATGTTCATTCTAATAAAGCTGTGAGTGAAAGGTTCAAAATTCTGAAAGACAGATGTTATAAGGGTTGTTGGGTTTTTTAAAAATACAATCTCTTTTATTCTATTGAAGATTACATGCAGTAAAAATCTGATACTACTCACTGAGTCTTTTGGCCATCTGCTTGTGAGGTTTCTTTGCTTTAATTATCTCCTATGACCTATCAGTAACTCTGGGAAGATGGTGAAGGACAGGGAAGCCTGGCATGCTGCAGTCCATGGGGTTGCAAAGAGTTGGACACGACTAAGCGACTGAACAACAACAACATGACCTAGCAGTAAAGACCCCATTGCAAACAAGGTCAGGCTCCCTTGAATGAGTCTTAGCCCCAAAGAGATTGGCTTTGCTCTGTAATACCTAAAACGACTAAGAATATTGATCTGTGAAAAACCAAAAAGCAACTTCTGATACACAAAACTAATCTGATGGTCACAACTAGACCTCAATATTTTTACAAGCTCATTTGACACTCACAGCCAGGCCATTTTGGTTCTCTTGGAGAATATAAACTCACAGTACATCAGCCTCAAACAAGATTACTCTGAGATGATGATAAAATGAAATGAAACAAGACCACTTCATAACTTTAAACACAAACAAAAACAAGGTCACTATGACACTCACAAAATACCCAGCCATAGCATTGTCCTCACTTTCTGATAGCACCCCATCTAGACCAAACTCCTGCATCCTTAGACTCTCCTCTAACTCACCCTACTGGAGCCCAAATCCTATAGTATGTTCTAACACTCTCTTACAGAGGGACCCCATGATTCCCTGCAATGAGTAATAAACCCAATTTATTTAATCAAGTGTCCTACAGTGATATTTGGCTAAAAGGCATTGACACATTCTAATTTATCTTTTCTTCTCTCACCTGGGACACCCAGAGCCAGGCTGATAGAACTACTATAAAGGTACAAGCACACCAAAGAAACTTACAACATACAGCAAGCTAAAAAGACTTGGGCAGAACAACTTTGCACTCTAGTTCCTGTCCCTTTTGTATCTTTCCTTTATTATCTCTTGGAAATAAAATCTCCCAAGCTTAATCTATAAAAAGAATAAATTGGATTTGAAGGGAAATATCCCAGGCTATGTCCCTTGGGAAACCAGTGTCCTTCAAATGCTGATAGGTGATTCCAGAAAGGATTCTGTGGAAAAATGTCTTTGAGAAACTCTATAGTCTATAGTAAGTTCCCTTTCATTGTTCTAGTTTCAGTTCTACAAGTTACTTTGAGAGTCATATAAAGCCCTCTTTAGTTAAATCTCAGTTTCATACCTGCAAAATGGTTGTTATAATATGCCATGCCCATTCCCCAGTGTTTGGAAGCAAATAAAAAATGTGACAGAAAAAGGGTTTCCCTGGTGGTCCAGTGGCTGAGAATCTGCCTGCCAATGCGGGGGACATGGGTTCAATCCCTCATCAGGGAAAATTCCACATGCCACGGAGCAACTAACCCCACAAGCTGCAACTACTGAGCCCACGTGCTGGAACAACTGAAGCCCATGAGCCCTAGAGCCCATGGTCCATAAGAGAAGCCATCAAAATGAGAAGCCCACAAACTACAACTGCAGAATAGCTCTGCTCTCTGCAACTAGAGAAAACCTGTGCACAGCAGTGAAAACCCAGCACAGCCAAAAATAAAAAAATAATTTTTTTTTTAAAGTGACAGAAAAGTATTTCAAAAACAGGAGAGTACCATGTTTAGGTGAGACATGGAGGCAGCACTGATTCCACTAGAGAAATCCTTAAATATAAAAGCCTAGTCCAAAAATTAGGCCAAAAGGATTTGTGTGTAAACTGGAGCAAGCAAAGTGAGGAAGAGGAGACTCGGCATTCCAGGGCTATGGTTGGGAGAAAAATCAACCAAAAACTTGCATAAAACAATCAATTATTATGTTCACAGATTCTGCAGGTCAAGCATTTGAACACTGCATTATAGGCATGACTTGTCTCCACTCTACAATGTTTGGACCTCAGCTGAAGTGTTTTGACAATGGCTGGTGGGTATATCATCTTGAAGGCATCCTCATTCACCTCTCTGATACTTGAGGCCAGCTACTGACTGAAACACTTACATATGGCTTCTCCACATGGTCTCTCCATGTGGGCTAATTAGAGCTTTCTAACAGCATGATGGCTGGGCTCTAAAAGAGCAAGAGGGACATGCATGGCATGTTCATGACCAACCCAGTCCCACTGTGTCACTTTGTCATACTTTAATGGTCAAGGCAGTCACAAAGTTTCACCCAGATCAAGGGGAAGGGACACAGACCCTACTACCCAAGAGCAGGAGTGTCAAGGTCACCCCGAAGAAGAACATGTGAGATGGGAGACACTTCTGTGACCATCTTTGGAAAATACTACCTCTTACCTGGGGCAGATGCAAAGTCAGTGAAGAAATACCGATTCTTAAAGCATGGATGGTGGAAGAACAAGAAGAAGAAATCAACGATTTTCCTAGATTTCAAGTCTAGGTGGAAAAAGAATAACCACAAAAGGCTTGAGCCAAAGTCAGTTTGCGGAGAAAGATAGTTCAAAAGATGTTCCTAGTAGTTCTGCCTTTTGAGTTTGGAGAAGATATAAACATATTTACTGGCAGAGATAATAGAGCCAAGAGGAAGACTAAAGATAGAAAATGAGGGAGAGGGGCTTCCCTGGTAGCCTAGCAAATAAGAATCCTCATGCCAATGCAGGGGACACAGGTTCCACCCCTGGTCAGGGAAGCTTTCACATGCCACAGAGTAACTAAGCCCATGTGCTATAACTACTGAGCCCGAGCTCCAGGGCCCACAAACCACAACTACTGAGCCTGTGTGCTGTAGTTACCAAAGCCCACATGCCTAGAGCCTGTGCTCTGCCACAAGAAAAGCCACCACAATGAGAACCCCGCGTACCACAACGAAGAGTAACCCCCACTTGCCACAACTAGAGAAAGCCTGCACAAAGCAACAAAGACCCAGTGCAGCTATAAATTAAAGAACAAATAAAATGGACAGAAAAATTAATAGGGCAAGATTCTGGAGGAGACTGATGTGACTAAATACTCAGATGGAAGTTTAACTTCACATGGAGAAATACTACTTCTCTGAGGACACAGGAGGAGAGGATGGGAGAAAAAGAACAGAATTCTGAAACATTATGAAGTGCAGAAAAGGGAAAATGGCAGATCTCAAACTGAATAGCCTATCTTCTCAGGGAAGTATGAGATAAGAAAATCTATTGAAATTAAGATGAGATGTCTTAAAGTCCGTAAGAAATAGAAATGACTAAGCAAGAAACTGAAGAATATCTGTAAGATATAACTCAACTTTTTCTTACTTTGAAAAAAGTTGAAAGACTTGTAAAATAATAATTATTGACACTGGGTGATGGAATATGGGAATTTATTATATTGGTCTCACTAAGCATGTATGTAATTGAAATTTTCATAATAAAATGCTTAAAAATTTAAAAAGCTATTGAATAATACATGTATCTCTGTTTTTTAAAAAGAAACTTATAACACTGAATTTTTATTTATGAGTTGTCAGTAAAAATCTTTCTCTTAAGTCAATGGCTCTCAAGAGTGAAAGGATTTTCTATTTGTCTCATACCTATTACTGCCCTAGATGAAAGTTCAATCAATTCAAATGTACCTGTAAAATCCTCTGCCTAATATTTTTTAAATGCCTGCCATATACTTTAGACAACTTCTGAAATAATTTTGCTTATTTCCCCTAACAGCACATTATTGCTTTTTGTTGAACTAAACAAAAGTCTTTTTTATTTCTTTATTATTGTCATCATCATTATTATTACTTAACACAAACTGGATTCTATTCTGTACTCTCTACAGCAATACCCAGGTGAAGAATATCACAGGTTTCCAGTCTCATTAAGATTTCTTCCTGGCATCGGGAAAACATTGAGCTGGCAAAATAAATGGCTCAAATCACAGAAATATATTAAAGTGATATGGAATCCTATATGCTTCATAGCCCTAATCATCAACTCATTTATATTCTTGGGGATTGAAGGAAGCATATTAAGAAAGGATATTCTTGCCTTGTACAAAATTGTCACAGTTGGCTAGCAAGAAATATTAAAGACTGAAGAAATATCCATGAAGCAGTCACTTGGTTTTCTGAAGCATCTCAATGATACCCAGAATTCATCAAGTTCATGGTTCCACATCTTGGATTGTGAAAAGTAACCAGGCAGTGTGCATGATGTTGACCTTTAATCAAGATCTCTTTTTCTTCATTATATTAGGAATAATGAATTGTCAGAAATATCATTGGCTCAAAGCAATATTCTGGGAAAATGGCTCGTGGGTTTTAGAAATTAGATGGCAATCAACTCAAAATCTCCAGATTACTTTTTTTTAAGACACTGCAAGTATCGTAAAAGGAGAATTGCCTACCTTTCCAGGTTTTGCTCTTCCCACACCATCCATATGTTGACCAGACTCCTGTTCAGGTAAGAAGCACTAGAGTGAAGAACATACATAATATGGTGGTGAAAAATCTGAACAGGATAGAGGGACAGGGAGAGAAGACCAGGGAGATTAATGAAATCAGGGAAGACCCAAAAGCATGAACTCAAGGTCTGAGGAGCGGAAGACATCATGCCTCCTTTGCTGAGGGGTCAAATTACTTCTTTCATGTTAGGACAGCAATGTAAAGACAGAAAACAGGAAAATTTTCATTCAAATGCATTTTCCTGGGCAAAATAATACCTAGGCAACTTCACTCTCAATGACCTCTCATGGCAATTTGAGGAATACAAAGGAAAAATTACTGATATCCAATGATTGACACCATTCATTCCTCCCTTGACTGACAGTAATCACAAGTTGCTGTCCATAAAGGAATTTTTATTTGATGGAGAAAGAAGCATATGTCACTTTATCTTAGCATCAAACTAAACAGTAGTTCTGGGATTCATTTGCATGGACTACAGGCTATGTCTGGAGCTCTGCTCCTGATTTTGATGTTCAAAAAAATTACAAAGAAGTCTAACATATGACAAACTAAGGGAGAGAGAAAGACCAAGAGTGAGGCTGGAGTGGGACTTGTGAAGTGTGACTTTACCTAAATCCCCTTGCTTCCTTAGTGGATATAAAATATCAGCCAGATACATACAGACACTCTTAGTGGCCAGAGAAGAATCATCTCATCATTTCCTTTTCTGCTTTATTGATTTCCCAAAAGATATAACCAAAGAGTCAGTGTTGGATGGACCTAGTGGAGATGCCACTCATGGTTCTGCCCTTGTACAATCATCCCAGGAGAAAGCCTTGTCCATGGATAGGCACAGCTGTACCACACACCCCTGCACTCTCTGAGGCCATGTGACACAGACCCATGATCCCAGTAATGGTGTCCAAGCCCTGACACAGGCTAACTCTTATGCTAAAAGAGTGAGGAGTAAGTACAAATTTTAACTCTGAAAATTGATTTCAGGCATTGAACATGAAGCAAATGTTGAAAGGAAAATATAATTTTTGTGCTCAAGTTTCCCTAACTGTCCAATGCCCTTCCGCAAAGATGTCCGTGATGTAATACCAAGAACCTGTGAGTGCTGTCACCTTATGTAGCAGAAGAGACTTTCTAGATGCCATTAAGTTAAGAATTTTGAGGTGGGGAGATTATCCTGAATTATCTTGGTGTGCTCAATGTATTCACACGGGTGCTTATAAAAGGGACATAAGAGGAGTCAGAGAGGAGATGTGATAGCTAAAGCAGAAGAACAGATAGAGACTCAAAGATGCTATCTGGATGGCTTTGAAGACAGAGAAATAAGCCATAAGCCAAGTAATGCACATGGCACCTAGAAGCCACAGAAAAGGTAAGGAAACAAATTCTCTGCTAGAACATTCAGAAGGAATCCAGTCTGAAAACCCATTCAGACTTCTGCTTTCAGAACTATAACAAATCTGTGTTATTTTAAGTCGCTAAGTTTGTGGTCATTTGTTACAGCAGCACTTGGAAACGAATATGACAATAGCCCATACAGACAAGATGAGATCAGTTTACTCCTGGTCCCAAAATTACAACACATGAAGTCCCATCTGACTTGTCAGTATAACTCTAGCCTTTCTTTGACATCTCTCAACAAATAAAAGGGGAAGTTTACTTCTTCCAGGGCTTTGCGTTGGTTGTTTCTGGATGACTCAGTCTCCTCCTGGTTAGAAGCCACTCCTTCCCTCCACCCATGGGGCCACTCTGCTGCTGATCATTGTCCACTCGCAGGTTCACTTCCAAAACATTCCTGCATTGTTCCTTTTCATTGCTTCACCCAGAGCATGATCCTAATCAGCTTCCCTAATTTCCAAAGTGAAATGCAAATGCAAGGCTGCAGCTTGTAGTATAAACAAAATAATAAGTAATGATAAAACTACTAGCTGAGGAAGTGACAACACAGAAGTAACTATCTTAGGTTGCATTCCTCAGAACTGAAACCTGAGGTGAGAATTCTTGGGCATGTGATTTCTTCTGGGACTGAGAAAAGGAATGAGGAAAGTGGGATGGGGTAGTGGAAGGAGTGAAGTAATCATGAGGTCTTACTGGGATCTAGCTTCAAACTGATCCCACATGGAACTCTGGAGTACAAATTGAACCAGAGGACAGTACCACCTCGAAGGAAAAGGGACCAGCCTTCTGTACCCTATGTCAGTCTGTCATTAGCCATAGCTACTTGGAGAATGGGGTAACAGGACTCCCAGGTGACAACACTCCCACTCTGCTGGGAGCAATTCTCCAGAGAAAGAAGGGATGAATAGGCAACATTCATTGCTGCTAAGGGATGGTGTCAGGGGTCCTTAAAAAGGGATGTGTGTAGTCACCAAGATCATCCATGAAAACAACCTATCACAGAGCTCACAACTAGTCCTGGAAGAGCACCTCTGCCAATTGCCCTGACTTCACCACTGTTTGAAAGAGTTAACTTTACTCTTCATTTTTCCACCTCCTTTTCACTCCACCAACAGAAATATCCTTGAGCCATCTCTTCTCTCTGGAGGAGAGGTCCCAGAGACATTTCTTTCTCCCTTAAAGACATCACCCAATTCTGATTCAGCTTCAGAATTTTCCAAAATGATTGACAGGCCTAACTCCCTAATCTTGGTCTTAGGACTCCAAGAAGACATTGGAACTCAAAAGCCCAACCTTAGCACATCTGACTCAATCCAACATAAAACTAAATAACATGCATATACCATACTAGCAGTTCAATCTACGTTGAGCCAAGGTGATTAGCTCATCATTTCCCTTTCACAGACATTCACTCCTCCTTGGGGAGGAAAAAATTAATCCTCCACTTTTTCCCTGCCATGCACAAACAACTCTATGAGAACAAGCAGGCACTGAAATCTATAAATCCCTTTCTAAGAAAGAACATATCACCAAAAAGTGTTATTCATACTACAGGAGGCAATCCATTAGAGGCCTTGAGAAAAAATTACTGAAAAAAAGGTAGACTAGAAAAGATTTAAATTCATTTCAAATAATAAATGTACTTGTTGTTTAATGGAGCAAGACTGCTTCAGTTCATATATTCATATACATATATTCAAACATTTGTATGTCTGGGTCATGATGTATTTCTTATTATATAGGTAGGGGTAAAAAAAAAAGTTAAAAAAACTCACTGATGTAAATACTTTTCAGCACATAGATGACTTCTCTCATTTTCATCCAGAAGAGCTTGGTTTCTTAATGTCACTGGAGGTTTAGAAACCTTCATTTATCATTGTGGGTCTTTGCTTCCTATCTGCAAAAGAGAAAGATCCATTTGAGTATTTGTTTTTCCCTTAAGCAAGAGAATTATTAACTTTATTCCATATCCCAAAGGTGAATTGATCTCTACTTCTCTACAAAGCCTGCTTTAAGCTTTGAAATGATACCATTATGGATTGAAGTAGGCAGAATCAGGTCCCCTAAAAAGATATGTTCAAGTCCTAACACTTGGTATCTTCTAATGTGACCTTATTTGGAAATACTGTCTTGGCAGAAGTTATCAAGTTAAAAATGGTATCATATTATGTTAGAGTGGGCCCGAATCCAGTGACTGGTATCCTGGTAAGGAGGAGGAAATCTGGACACAGAGACACATGAAGAGATGGCTACGTGATGACAGAGGCAGATATTGGAATGATGCACCCTCGAGTCCAAGAATGCCCAGAATTGCCAGAAACCACCAGAAGCTAGGCAATGGCAAAGAAAGACTCTTCCAAGAGCCTTGAGAGAAAGAATGGTCCTGCTGACACCTTGATTTTGGATTTCTGACCTCCAGAACTGTGAGAGAATATGTCTCTTTCATCTTAAGCCTCTAGTAATTTGTTCCAGCAGTTTTAGGAAACTAATACAGGGGTTTTCTTATTTCTACTCTCTCCATTGAATTTTCAAATATATTAGCAGATATTTACATATACCTGCTTGAATATTCATAAAATATCTCAGAAAAAAATTATCTGGCAACACTAGCTGCCTTTGGGAAAGGGAAGTGGGTACCTGCAGGATAAGGGAAGGAGGTTTTTTACTATAATATCTTTTTGAATTTTAAACCATGTGATGTATTATCTATTTTTAAAACAAATAAAAATTTTGAAAATTTATGGCTCACACTCAACCTACCTACCAGTCTTCCCCAACTCCCCAGAGATCACTGCTGATGGATACCTGTTCCGTTTTTTAAAACAAAGATGTAAAGTCCTAAAAGGAAGGATCACCCTCTTTCACAGAAAACCCATGGTTCACAGTCATTTCCTTTTTGCACCAAAAACCCAAGAAGGCTAACTGTCCAATCTTACTCAGAGATATTTTTTACTCATCTGCCTCTCTCTTTCAAGCTATTGGCTTAAGGATTAAAAAGGTACAACACTGGCAACTAAAATAATGTTTGTATCCCCGCTATCCTTAATTACTGACTTAAATGAAGAGCCATTGTCAGATTTCCTCATTAAAAGATCTATTTTATGAACAGATAACTCACACAAATGATTTAAGAAGGACAGATTCATCAGTTTGAGGTTGAATCCAACAAGGTACACAAGGTTAATTATATAATTTGAAGTGTTGGGCAAAATTGGCCCAAGGGTCTTTCAACATCAAAGCCTCCAGTGGAGAAGGATGTGTAACTGGGGCCTTCAGCTAAACTCTCCTGTAAGACAACTGTATACAATATTGGTGATCAGTGCATATTTCATGAATTGAATAAAATTAAAAACATAAAATTAAGAGCTAGAAGACACTCTGGAATTCTTAAGCATGTTTCCCTAGCAATGTTCTGAAAATGAGCACCAGGCTGGGTTGGAATACTGACTTCCCTTTAGCCAGGCTTTTTTCTATGCCTCAGTTTTCTCATCTGAAAAATACAGTAATTACAATTTCTGCCTCTTAGGGTTGCTGAAGAGGTTAATGGATGTGAAGCATATGCAGTAGATGCAATTGGTACCTTGCCCAGATTCCATTTACAAGGCCAGAGCATCCATCCCCTTTCTGGGGAGAATGTGGACTACCCCAGCTGCCTCCTTCTCTGCAGAACTGCCCAGGAGTGATGATAGCCATGCCCTCCAGGAAGTTACCCCACCCCATGGTCCATAGCCAAAGACTGACTGATATGGGGGTACAAAAGAGACCCCTTCTCTCAAGGCAAGGATAACTCCAAGGTGTGATTTGTATTTCAGAGCCTCTAAGAAAGTGAGACCATGTCCTCACTCAGCTTCCCACCTCCTCTTAAGTTCGTCCTGAAGAGCACTGCCCACAATGCACCCGACTTCCTTCAGAGCTTCAGGTTCTGCTTCTAAGGAATCTGACCTAAGAGACGAGGTGTGCGCATGCTAAGTTGCTTCAGTTGTGTCTGACTCTGTGCAACCCTATGGACTATAGCCCGCCAGGCTCCTCTGTCCGTGGGATTCTCCAGGCAAGAATACTGGAGTGGGTAGCCATTCCCTTCTCCAGGGGATCTTCCCAACCCAGGGGTCGAACCTGGGTCTCCTGCATTGCAGGCAGATTCTTTACCATCTGAGCCAGAAAGTAGCAATACAAAACGTGGAAAGAAAGAAAGTTACTTGGGCGAGTCTATTTCCCAACTAAGAATGAGGAGATAAACCAGGAGCTAGAAAGACCTAGGCTAAGGTTGGGTGCATGAGACAAGTGCTCGGGCCTGGTGCACTGGGAAGACCCAGAGGGATCGGGTGGAGAGGGAGGTGGGAGGGGGGACTGGGATGGGGAGTACATGTAAATCCATGGCTAATTCATATCAATGTATAACAAAAACTACTGTAATGATGTAAAGTAATTAGCCTCCAACTAATAAAAAAAAAAAAAAAAAAAAAAGAAAGACCTAGGCTAGTCCTGCTTAGATTTCTTTTAAAAACCAGAATAAATAAATAAAAACTAGAGACCCTGTAGTAAAGGCCTAAATTTAATATTATGTGCTGTCTTGACATCTGGTGAAATCAGCTGGGTCTCAAATTGCCTAACTGCAAGTTCCTCTGCCTACTCTGCCACAAAGGTTCTCTAACCAAACACCTCTCCTTATCACAAGGACCCGCAGCCCTGAACTATTCAAACAAGCCAGTCATGTCCTCCCGCAGAAGCCAGGGTACACCTCACCCTCTTGAAGCCTGCCTTACCCCACATGAAGCCTGCCTCTCACGTCCCCTGGTTGTTTGCTCTGCCTTTGAGGCTAACCCTCACATAGCCGTACATCACATGTGGGATCCTCCTGCTCGAGACTGTGTGTGACTAACAAACCATTGTCCATCTCATCCCTCCAGTAGTGGATGCTGTGTGTTCAGCCATCCCCAAAACTCCAGAGTGGGAATCCACTCACCACGAGTGGGGTAAAGAGAAGGCAGTTGAAACAAACCCCTGTTACCAGGGCTTGTAAGAATTCTTAGTTTTTTAACTTCTCCATTGTTTTGTTAAACTTGTTGATTTTCATATATGAAATTGAGAAAAGCCAAGTGTGTGTGTATATATATGTATGTGTTAAAGAAACAAGATTAGGTTGGAAGAAGCTGGAGCATCATCTTTCTCAGTGGCAAACACAGGAAAGAGGCTATGTGTGAATGAGAGGCAGGGGTGGATGAAGTAGGGCTCAGCTTGGGTCAGAGGAAGAGAAGAAGAAATGGACAACTTGCTGAGACAAAATTGTGTTCCAAATAGAAGCCTGGGTGCTTCCCATTAGACCAAGGTGCTTGCCATTAGAACAGAAACCAAAAATCAGTGGAAATGGATCAGAGCTCAATAGTGAAGGAAGTAAAGGTGCTTGGGCAGAAACAAAAAATGAATGACAAGCAGGTGAAATGCACATTGTCAAGAACTCCTGATGCTGTGGTTATTCGTGCAGAATGTGAGGGATGAGATTTGGTTTCTCTCACTAGTTTTAGCTAAGGTCATCAAAAAATTTAGCAGACTTTAAAGTACACAGTACCTCGACCTTGACAGTCATCCTAGTTATGAGATCATCAAGGACACGTTGAAGGACGGGCCCATTTTTAGAGCCTTA
The DNA here is from genome assembly GCF_023699985.2 of Odocoileus virginianus. Taxonomy (NCBI): domain Eukaryota; kingdom Metazoa; phylum Chordata; class Mammalia; order Artiodactyla; family Cervidae; genus Odocoileus; species Odocoileus virginianus. The sequence continues at coordinate 806,101 of NW_027224268.1, forward strand.
CAGTAGAAACCTTTCTGATAATCTTCAAATCATACCCTTCTGGACTTTTCATCAATTCAACTCATGATTTAGGCACTAAGTACCTATACTATATAATATCTAATGTACCATGTTTTTCCATATGTGCATCTACGATATGAGAAAATCTGTCCTTTTAACAAGCCCAAAGGTGAACCTTATGTATCCCAAATTTTGAGAACTTATACCTGAAAAGATGCAAAGGAGAAAAAGACAAGTGAAGCAGGGATGTTAAAATACATTTGTGTTCTTTTGGAAAAGATGGGTCAGGGGCATTTCTTCAAAGAAGATATGCAGACAGCCAACAGGCACATGAAATGATGCTCAAAATCACCTCACACCAGTGAGAGTGGTCATCATAAAAAAGTCTACAAACAGGGAGTTCCTAGCACTCCAGTGGTTAAGACTTGGCACTTCACTGCCATAGCCTAGGTTCAACGCCTGGTTAGGGAACTAAGATCCCGAAAACTGCAAGGCAAAGCAAAAAGAAAAAGTCTACAAAAAATAAATGCTAGAGAACGTGTGGAGAAAGGGAACTGTTCTACACTGTTGGTAGGAATGTAAATTGGTGCAGTGACTATAGAGAACAGTATGAAGGTTCCCTGCATGCATACTCAGTCATGTCCAATTCTTTGCAAGCTTATAGCCCACCAGGCTCCTCTGTCCATGGGACTTCCCAGGCAAGAATACTGGAGTGGGTTGCCATTTCCTCCTCCAGGGGATCTTCATGACCCAGGGATCGAACCCACATCTCCTGTGTCTCCTGCATTGGCAGGTAGATTCTTTACCACTGAGCCACCTGGGAAGCCATAACAGATACACACTACTATATATAAAATAGATAAACAATAAGAACTTACTATATAGCACAGGGAACTATATTCAATATATTGTAATAACCTATAATGGAAAAGAATCTGAAAAAGAATATATATGTGTGTGTGTGTGTCACACACACACACACACACACACATATATATGTATTAATAACTGAGTCACTTTGCTGTACACCTGAAACTAAACAACAATGTAAATCAACTATACTTCAATTTTAAAAAATGGGTCAGAGGGAGTTTTTCTTTAAATAAATAACATAAAATAAAATAAAATATTAATACAAGATCACATATATTTTCACACTTTTAATGGACCAACAGGAGGGGAAGAAATTGTTGAAAAGAAGATGAACATAAGTGTTCAGCCTCCTGAAAGATAGCGAGGCTAACTTGGGCTTTGAAGATGAGTAGGATTTAAACAGACATAGAAAGCATTCCACACATCCACATGATGATGAAAGTGAGCATTCAGTATTCATTAATTACTAAAAAAAATAATAATAATAACAAACATCTCAACAAGTACACAGTGGCTGCCATTTTAATTTGGCTGACTCCCTATTTGAGGGAAACACTTTGGTTACAAATGATTTAAACACTTAAATCATAAAAACCACAGCTAAATAGTACCACACTAAATCTGTTTTTTCTTTTAAAATAACTTTATTGAGGTTAATTGACAATAAACTGTACATGTTTAAAGTGTATAATTTGATAAGTTTTGACTTATGTATATACCCAAGAGGGTTTCCCTGATGGCTCAGCCTGTAACGCAAGAGACTGCCTGCAATGCAGGAGACGCAAGTTTGATCCCTGAGTTGAGAAGATCCCCTGGAGAAGGAAATGGCAACCCATTCCATTATTCTTGCCTGGAGAATTCCATGGACAAAGGAGCCTGATGGGCTACAGTCCATGGGGTCAAAAGAGTTGGCCATGACTTAGCAACTAAACCACCACCACCATATACCCATGAAACCATCACCACAGTCAAGATAATGAAAATAAACATCACCCCCAAAAGTTTCTTTGTGCCATTTTGTAAACCCTCCCTCTCAATACTTCCCCCCAAATTCTCCCTCTACACTAACTCTGTTCATGAGACTTGACCATGTAGCTCATGCAGTACCACTAAGGACCTGGTTTCTCACTATGTAGTTTCTTCTCAGCCTTCTGTGTTGTTGGCACCATCGTCAGGGGTTCACACTGATCTCTTGGCTTGCTCCTCACAGTAGCAAATTGGCAGCTAAAGTCCAAACCTCATCATCCTCACACCAACTCTTTAGGACAAGAGTTGGTTTCTTTCTGTAGCCTCTGCCTACCTTTCTGCCCCATCTTGAATCATGTTCTCACTTGCTCTCTGCACCCCAGCTTCACTGGACTATTTCAAGCTCATCAAATTTGCTATTCTTCTATCAAAGCACATGGGTTTCCATGGTACATTCCTCCTCCTCTTCACCTGGTTAACACACACTCAAATTTCATCTCCCAGTGTAAACCTCATGACAAGGTCAGTCCCTGTTATATGCTCTCAGTACATAGTGTAGTTCTCTTTCATGGCAATATTATTCATATAACCATTTGATTAGTATTTGACTTTTCTACAAGAAAGAAACCATGTCTGGTTTGGTTCATCACTGTATCCTCAGCATCAAGCCAGTGTCTAGACAGTGGGCACTTAATATGTATTTATTTGTTGATTGGATAGTTGGATGGATGGATGAATGAATGGATAAATGAACTGATAGGTGGATGGATGGGTGGACTTGGCTTCTAAAAATGGCCATGTAGCTAATTAGCTACATAACCTTCAGCTTTTTGAAGCTTCAGTTCTCTCAACTGTGAAATGAAAAGGTTGGACTAGTTGACCTTTAAGATACTTTCTGAATTTAAAGTGCTGAATTCATAAAGTGTTAGTGGCAAGAGAATTTCTTTAACTGCAAGTATGGTGGAAACAAACTTAAAAGTGGTGTTTGGAGCTACTCTATCGTTTTACAAATGTCATTTTTAATCTAATCCTGACTTTGTGTGGGCTCATGCAGTAGTTAGCAATCTGGAGAAATTTATATTCTACAACTGTTATCAAGCAGCTGGAATTGCCAATAGCTAATACAAGTTAGAAAAATATATACTGACAGTCTAGGCAGATGTTAAATGTTATTGAGAACATTTTATATACATTCCTTTCCTAACCCTATCCCCCAAGATTGGCAACATCCAAAGCAAAGGGTGGATTAGGTTTGATGCAATGCTAAAAATAAAATTTCCATCTTTGAGTGATATTTAGTACAAAGCATTATTATCATATTGACATAGTTCTATCTTGAATTTACAAAATAGCCTTGCTATATCGAAATTCACATAAATTTGATTAGATCCTAAATATATTTTCATTCAGGGTCCAATTCATATCCATCTATTTCTTCATTTTAAAAGAAAATATAAATCATCTTTTCACTTGACATGCCTATGAAGTGCAAGATAAAATTTTCTACCTGCTCCACCATTCAACATCTGGATCTGAGCTATAATTTGCCTATAAATAAGAAATGAGAATTTTGATCAGGCAGCTTTGCAATCTGTTCAAAATAGTCTGGGAATACTTGATTGCATAACAAATCTCCAAGTAAATTAAGTGGTGTTAGGACAGCTTAACTGCCATACAATATTTCATTATATTTCATCCTCCCTTAAAAATTTATACTTTCTAATGAAATGATGCAGCCAGAGTACTGATAAAGAGAGTGCTATATGGAAATGTCTTTGTGAAAGGAACCTTCCCTTGTTGAGGAAACCAAGGCCCTGTTGTTTCTCTTCTAAGTGGCTGGGGCAGGAACTGGCTAACTGTTCCCCAAATCCATTTTCATATTCTCCTTTGCTACCAGGTAGACTGCATTTCCCAGCCTCCCACATGACAGATTCCTGGCCAATGGAATATAGGCAGGAGGTTATACACCCCACTTATAAGCCTGGCTTATAAAATCAAACCTCTACCCTCTTATCTCCCACACATTAAAGATAGCAGAGCTAAGAATGTCTTGCTTTGTGAACACTGTGTAGGGCAGACCCTCTCTCCACTGTCTCATATTCCCAACCACATTACGAACTAGCAGAAGAGAGACTACATTATAGTATCTCTCATTCTTCTCAGTATCTTAGGCTTCTGAGCACGGCACACTACCAAAAGCCTCCACTAAAAATTTGCTATAGGTGATTATTTCTTTTCCCCATTTTTTTCTTCATTTTAAAGACAGAAGAGTAAAGAAGAGAAGAGAGCTTGACATTCCATTACTTTTCTGCCCAAGAACCACCTATCCTTGCATAAAATGGACCCATAAAATAGAATGGCTGAAAGAGTGGAGAAAATTTTTAGCTTCTTCAAATGAGTGTGTTAATCCAATTTCTCACAGAAGCACACGCCAAGAAAAGATTAAACATACAGGGATTTTACTAAGAGAAATGCCTATGAAAAAATGGAGAGTGAGCCAGGAAAGCTGGACAGTCATGAGACCATGGTGTGAGGCTGACCCAGAGTGAAGAAGTGATGGGGAGAAGGTTGGGCAGAAGTGTGCTGCCATGTAGTCTAAGGAAGGTTTGGCAAGGCCATCAGGGAGTCCTCAACCCGAAGTTAGCCATCAGAGGAATCCCATGTCCTTCCAGAAAAAACCTGTCTTCTCCTGCCACACATCATTGGCTGGGAGCAGCCCGTGGAGCTTCAGCCCTTGGCTCAAACTTGGAGGTGGATTTCAGAACCCAGTAGCTGGGGCCATCAATCAGTTATACTCCCTGCAGTTCTTCAAAGCACATTCTCATCGTCTCTACAGAGTTCTTTTAAAAGTGACATGAGTTTATCCATCTTATCTATATATCATTTTGTTTTAATAAATTTTAGCCACTATGAAAACAAAAAGGATCAGGACCAGAAAAAACTAGATTCCATGATGGGTCTTGTCATAAATTTTGTTTTTATCAGTCACCATCAGTCAATCACGTAATGTTCCCCCATTGAATAGAGGCTCATTAACCAAGTTAGGATTTACATTCAGCTTTAAGTTATGGGGGATGGAGATTTTTAAAATGCTTTAATCAAGACAGAGGTTTATTTCCCTCTTATATAATGGAAGTCTGCAGTTAAGTATAATAGCTCCAAAGTATCATCCTGGACCCAGCCACCTACTATATTTCTATTCCTTCATTCTTAGAGTATGATTACCATCCTCAACGTTACCTCAGGTTCCAGAATGGATGCTGAGAATCCAATTATGTTTGTATTCCGGTTAGAATAAAGGTGAAAAAGTGAAAAGCATAAGGGACATATACTAGTTATGGGCCCCTTTAAAAAACAAGAAATTATTCCTGGGAAGTAACATTATATGCAGACAGTTTGAGCATACAACTCATGGGCAACACTGTGCAATATAAAAGGCTGAGGAATATATTCTTTAAGCTGTGCATAAAAAACCCCCAACTCTTTTAATAGAAAAAAGGTTATGAATACTAGACAGGTATTCTTTTTCCCAGCCATTTCTTAGGTTTGGTTCTGAAAACAAAGTTTTAAATTAAAAAAAAAAACTGGTGAGGTTTTTCCTGTGCTACTAGATGAACTGATTATATTGATAACAGCCACTGATCCACTTTAACTGCCTTCCATAAATTTGCATATATTGTTTATCAGTTGTCTTGTCCATATAATCTGTTCATTTTGTACTTTCTTTCCTCTATGGAGGAAAAGTAAGTGTTTTTCCATTGTATTAGAGGCCTTCGAGGCTATCTGCCCACCCCACCAGCTTCCTTCTCTAACAATTGCTCTCCCAGACAAGAGTGGTTCCTGACTCATATTTATAACTATAACTACCCAATGCATCTCTTGACCCTTGAGTATTGAGTCAGGAATATAAACTAACCCAAGCTGAGCAAACCCACTTCTCTCTTCTGAAAACTGAAATTTGGAATCAAAATTACATATCTGTATCCACTGGTCATTTGAACAAAGAAGACATAAATTAAGAAATGATAGGGACAGATATCTTCTGCCATGTTTATGGGACAGTCAAGAGAGCCAGTTTGTCGACAGAGGAGAGGCAAGCAGAGATGGCACAGCTCTTACTATGCTATAGTTATGTGGATCAATGCCTTCCCCAGATATTTTTCCAAATATTATATCCACGTAGATGAACTGGAAAGGCAAGAAACAGCTGGTAGCTAATGTCAGGTGCTTTCCAAACTACCTTCATTATTATGATCTAACCAATACAATCCAAACCTTTTCTTCTGTGGTTCCTCCAATGTGGTACACTGGAACCAGAGTGGAATGTGTTGATTTTTTGATGTGTTCCCCAATCCCTATCCCTATCCTTAATGTATATTTCTTTGAGTAGCTACTTGTTACTTCCTATCACTAGACTTATCCTTCCTGTCATAATATGTTATCACAGTTATTAAGGATAAAGATAGTGATAAGAGGTCAGGTTACTGGTTTGGCTTGTTGGATTCAATCTGAGAAATGGAGTTCATTTGGGGTTCTACACTATGCTTGGTCTGGAAACTGAACAGATAGATAAGACATGGACCCTGTCCAGCATTTTACAAGTGACTCTCACCAAACTCTAGTACTATGTGTGCACATCAAGTCATATCTAGCAAAAAAGAGTTAAGATCTCTTAGTTGGAAGAGGACTCAATAGCCTAGAGGTAGAAGAAGATGATTCCACTGATTTCCTGGAAAAAGGGAATTCTTTCAAAAGTTTTTTATTTTCCCTCTGACCTGATTTTTACCTATACCCTTCTACTTGTTTGTACTTGGTGCATAGATAACTCTACTGAGAAAGGGATCAAAAAGAATGCCAAAGCTTTTCTGACCACAGTGCTATGAGACTGAAAATCAACTACAAGAGAAAAACCACCAAAAACACAAACACATGTCCGCTACTAAACAATCAACAAATCACTAAAGAAATCACAGAGAAAATTAAAAAAATACCTAGAGACAAATGAAAATGAAAACATGATGATCCAAAACTTAAGGAAAACAGCAGAAGCAGTTCTAAGAGGGAAGTTTATAATGATACAAGCTTGCCCCAGGAAATAAGAAATATCTCAAATAAACAACCCAATCTTACACCTAAAACAAGTAGAGAAAGAAGAACAAACAAAAGCCAAAGTTAGCAAAAGGGAATAAATCATAAAGATCAGAGAAGAAATCAATGAAAGACTAAAAAAAAAAAAAACCAAAAAACCAATAAAACTAAAAGTTGGTTCTTTGAAAAGATAAAAAAAATTGATAAACCTTTAGCCAGACTCATTAAGAAAAAAGGGAGAGGGTCAAATCAATAAAATCAGAAATGAAAAAGAAGTTACAACCAACACCACAGAAATACAAAGGATCATAAGAGACTACTACAAACAACTATATACCAATAAAATGGACAACCTAGAAGAAATGGAAATTCTTAGAAAGGTATAATTTCCCAAGACTGAACCAGGAAGAAATAGAAAATATGAATAGACTAATTTCTAGCACTGAAACTGAATTAGCAATTTTAAAACTCCCAAACAAACAAAAGTCCAGGACCAGATGGCTTCACAGATAAATTCTACCAAATATTTAGAGAAAAGTTAACATCTGTCCTTCTGGAACTTAAAATTGCAGAGGAAGGAACATTCCCAAACTCATTCTATGAGGCCACCATCACCCTGATACCAAAACCAGACAAAGATACACACAAAAAAGAAAAATTACAGGTCACTGATGAACATAGATGCAAAAATCCTCAACAAAATATTAGCAAACCAAATCCAACAATACATTAAAAGGATCATACACCATGATCAAGTGGGATTTATCCCAGGGATGCAAGAATTTTCGATATCTGCAAATTAAGCAATGTGATATACTGTATTAACATATTGAAGAATAAAAACCATATGATCATCTCAATAGATGCAGAAAAAGCTTTTGATAAAATTCAACATCCATTTATGATAAAAAAAAAACTCTCCAGAAAGTGGGCATAGAGAGAACATACCTCAACATAATAAACACCATATATGACAAACCCATAGCAAACATCATTCTCAATGGTGAAAAGTTGAAAGCATTCCTTCTAAGATCAGGAACAGGACAAGAATAACCACTCTTGCCACTTTTAATCAGCACAGTTTTGGAAGTCCTAGCCACAGCAATCCAAGAAGAAAAAGAAAGAAAAGGAATTCAAATTGGAAAAGAAGAAGTAAACTGTCACTGTTTGCAGAAGACATAATACTATATACAGAAAATTCTAAAAGGCCACCAGAAAACTAGAGCTAATCAATGAATTTGGTAAAGTTGCAGGATACAAAATCAATATACAGAAATGTGTCTCATTTCTCCATACTAACAATGAAATATCAGAAAGAGAAATTAAGGAAACAATCCCATTTACCATTGCATCAAAAAGAATAAAATACCTAGGAATAAACCTACCTAAGGAGGCAAAAGACCTGTACTCCAAAAACTGTAAGACACTGATGAAAGAAACTGAAGATGACACACAGATGGAAAGATATACCATGTTCTTGGATTGGAAGAATCAATACTGTTAAAATGACCATACTACCCAAGGCAATCTACAGATTCAATGCACCCTCTCTCAAATTACCAACGGTATTTTTCACAGAATTGGAACCAAAAATTTTACAATTTGTATGACTCAGATGGTAAAGAATCTGCCTTCCAATACAGGAGACCTGGGTTTGATCCCTGAGTTGGGAAGATCCCCTGAAGAAGGAAATGGCAACCCACTCCAGTATTCTTGCCTGGAGAATTCCATGGACAGAGGAGCCTGGAGGGCTACAGTCCATGGGATCACAAAGAGTCAGACACAACTGAGTGACTAACACACACACACACAAAGAAATGTAAAAGACCCTGAACAGCCAAAGAAATCTTGAGAAAGAAAAAACAAACTTATGTTTACCAGGGAATGAGGGCAAGGAGGGATAAATTGGGAGACTGAGATTGACATATACACATTACTATATATAAAATAGGTAACTAATAAGAACCTACCATATAGCACAGAGAACTTTACTCAGTACTCTGTAATGGCCTTCATGGGAAAAGAATCTAAAAAAAAGAGTGGATATATGTATAACTGATTCACTTTGCTGTACACCTGAAAATAACACAGCATTGTAAATCAACTATACTCCAATAAAAATTTTTTTAAATTTTAAAAAAGAAAAGAGCTGGAGGAAATTAGACTCCCTGACATCAGACTATACCACAAAACTGCAGTAATCAAAGGAGTATGGTACTGGCACAGACAGGCATATAGATCAATGGAACAGGACAGAAAGCCCAGAAATAAACCCATGCATTTATGGTCAATTAATCTACAACAAAGAAGGCAAGAATATATAATGGAGAAAAGACAATCTCTTCAATAAGTGGTGCTGGGAAAACTGGACAGCTACATGTAAAAGAATAAAATTAGAACATTCTCTAACACCATATACAAAAATAAACTCAAAATGGATTAAAAATATAAATTTAAGACTGGATACTATAAAACCACTAGAGGACTATATAGGAGAACACTCTTTGACATAAATTGCAGCAGCATTTTTTTTTGGACCCATCTCATAAAGTAATAGAAAACAAAATAAAAAATAAACAAATGGGACCTAATTGAACTAAAAGTTTTTGCACAGCAAAGAAAACAAATAAAAAAGGCAACCTACTGAATGGGAGAAAATATTTGCAAATGATATGACAGACAAGGGATTAATTTCCAAAATATACAAACAGCTCATGTAGCTCAATATAAAAAAAATAATAAAAATAAACAACCCAATCAAAAAATGGGCAGAAGATCTAAATAGACATTTCTCTAAAGAAGACATACAGATGGCCAACAGGCATATGAAAAAGATGTTCAACATTGCTAACTGTTGGAGAAATGCAAACTGTAACTATAATACAGTATAACTTTACACCAGTCAGAATGGCCATCATTAAAAAGTCTACAAATAATAAATGCTGGAGAGGGTGTGGAGAAAAGGGAATCCTCCTACACTGTTGGTGGAATATAAATTGGTGCAGCCACTATGGAGAACAGTATGGAGGTTCCTCAAAAAACTAAAAATAGAGTTACCATAAGATGGGGAAACAGTGGAAACAGTGGCTGACTTTATTTTTCTGGGCTCACTGAAGATGGTGACTGCAGCCATGAAATTAAGATGCTTACTCCTTGGAAGGAAAGTTATGACCAACCTAGACAGCATATTAAAAAGCAGAGACATTACTTTGCCAACAAAGGTCCATCTAGTCAAGGCTATGGTTTTTCCAGTGGTCATGTATGGATGTGAGAGTTGGACTATAAAGAAAGCTGAGTGCCAAAGAATTGATGCTTTTGAACTGTGGTGTTGGAGAAGACTCTTGAGAGTCCCTTGGACTGCAAGGAGATCCAATCAGTCCATCCTAAAGGAAATCAGTCCTGAATGGATAAAGAAGATGTGGTATATATAGACAATGGAATATTAGTTGGCCATAAAAAATAATGCCATTTGCAGCAACATGGATGGACCTAAAGATTATCACACTAAGTGAAGTAAGACAGAGAAAGACAAATATCACATGATATCACTTATATGTGGAATCTAAAAAAAATGATACAAATGAACTTATTTAGAAAACAGAAAGAGACTCACAGCATGGGAATTTGTGATTAACAGACACAGGCTACTATATATAAAGTAGATAAACAACAAGGACTTACTATATAATACAGGCAACTATACTGAATATCTTGTACTAGCCTATAATAGAAACAAATCTGAAAAAGAATACACACACACACACATATATATACTATTGTTCAGGTGCCCAGTTGTGTCCAACTCTTTGCGACCCCATGGACTGCAGCATGCCAGGCCTCCCTGTCCCTCACCATCTCCTGAAGTTTGCCCAAGTTCATGTCCATTGCATCAGTGATGCCATCCAGCCATCTCATCCTCTGATGCCCTCTTCTCCTTCCCTGCCCTCAATCTTTCCCAGCATCAGGGACTTTTCCAATGAGTCAGCTGTTTGCATCAGGTGACCAAAATACTGGAGCTTCAGCTTCAGCATCAGTCCTTCCAATGAGTATTCAGGGTTGATTTCCTTTAAGATTGACTGGTTTGATCTCCTTGCTGTCCAAGGGACTCTCAGGAGTCTTCTCCAGCACCACAGTTCGAAGGCATCAATTCTTTGGCACTCTGCCTTCTTTACAGTCCAGCTCTCACAACTGTACATGACCACTGGGAAGACCATAGCCTTGACTATATGGACCTTTGTTGGCAGAGTAATGTCTCTGCTTTTCAACACACTGTCTAGGTTTGTCATAGCTTTCCTGCCAAGAAGCAATTGTCTTCTGATTTCATGGCTGCAGTCAGCCATTTTAGAGCCCAAGAAGAGGAAATCTGTCACTACTTCCACCTTTTCCCCTTCTATTTGCCATGAAGTAATGGGGCCAGATGCCATGATCTTAGTTTTGTTTTAATATTTAGTTTTAAGCCAGCTTTTTCACTCTCCTCCTTCACCCTCATCAAGAGGTTCTTTAGTTCCTCTTTGCTTTCTGCCATTAGAGTGGTATCATCCGCATATCTGAGGTTGTTGATGTTTCTCCCGCCTATCTTGATTCCAGCTTGTAACTCATCCAGCCTGGCATTTCTCATGATGTGCTCAGCATATAGGTTAAATAAACAGGGTGACAGCAGACAAGCACTGTTGTACTCCTTTCTCAATCCTGAACCAATCAGTTGTTCCATACAGGGTTCTAACTGTTGCTTCTTGAGCTGCATACAGGTTTTTCAGGAGACAGGTAAGATGGTCTGGTATTCCCATCTCTTTAAGAGTTTAAGAGTTTTCCACAGTTTGTTATAATCCATACAAAGGCTTGAGTGTAGTTGATGAAACAGAGGTAGATGTTTTTCTGTTTCAGATTTATATATACACACATATATACATCTGCATCACTTTGATATATACCCCAAACACTGTAAATCAACTATACTTCAATTTAAAAAAAAAAACTTTCTCTTACAGAGAAACTTTCTGTGAGAAGAATGCAAAACTTACTTTTGAGTATTAGGCCTGTGGGATTCATTACTGGAAACCACCCAGTGTTTTTTTATTATATGAAATAAATGGGATGTAGCCTAAAAACAAACAAACAAAAAGTGCCAAAGCAAGGTAAACAAAATATAAAAATCTACAGGTAACTATTTTAGGTGGTTTCAAATCAAAAAGCTCAAAATTATGCCAGGTTATGAAAGTTTATAAAAATTTTAATGCATATATAAGGAAACAGCAATGCTTTTTCTTAATCCTCCCATTACCTCTGATTTGCCTTGCTATTAAAAAAAAAAAATTGAGTTCCCTGCCTTCTGGAACTTTTTACCAGCAGGAGGTGAGAAATCATATAAATTGCTAGAAACAAATGGTAACAGTCAGTCATTTCTTTTGTAATGGACCATTAGATTGGTGTATTTGCATGTATCATTAAGATTTATTGCAAATTCTCTAATGGAATGACAATGTTAGAGAGATAGTCTGTTTAATACAATTAGAATGTAGGCTTCTGAGGTAAAATTACTACACATTTTTCTTGGAGGAGAAAAAAAAGGTATATCCTCTACCATGAAAATACCAGTGAGAAAAAAGGAGCTATTCTGAATGCTTTTGTTCAATTTAACATTTTTCTATCATAACAAAATTCTTATGAATTCCACATTAGCCAGTGATTTATAAGGCAAGCATCTTCCAGAGTAAAAATTTTTTAAAGGTATAACAAAGGATAATTAAGAACAGGAACATTATCTTTTATTCTCTGATGGAAAAGGCCAGACACTTTCTGGATGTAATTATCAGTGAAGGTCAATGTTATCTCTCTAACAAAGAACTGCAGAACACTCATCTGAGCAATGCTTCTTTGTGGCAGATGAGAGTTGGAACTAGATACAAACTCCCAAGTGGGACAGAACCAGAGGCCTGGCCTTGTTTAGTGATGCACAAAGGTCTATCCCAGCTTAGAAGTAGGTTTTCAAGAATTTCTGGTGCCAAATTTAATTTTCACACCTCTTCTTCCCATTAGTATTTGGAAGTATTGGTCAAATATCTCCTACCCCCAATGGAAGGCCTCCCCAGTGAACATTGCTCCCTTCTACTCCCTCAAACAACAGAACTATCCCATCACTCCTTGAACTGTTGTCACAGCTTTCATGGCACCCTGACTCACTCCAGAGAAAAACCACTACAGTACTGTAAAGTAATTAGCCTCCAATTAATAAAAATAATTGGGAAAAAAACCCATATGGAAATTAAACTCAATATAGTTCTGCACCTGGAAGAGTTTGGGGAATACATTTCCAAGCTTGCAGTTTTATACTAATTTTTTAAGTGAACCTAAGCATTTTGGAGACTTTATTTTTTTAATACAACATTAAATTAACATATTGAATGTTATGCATATATTCTACAGAAAGGTGAGATTAGTAAAAAGAAGAGAGAGAGCTAGAATTAAAAACCAGTGACTTTAATATGTATTTTAACAACATGAATAAGTTAAATCTTCCTCCTGGCATCAGAAAGACATTCTGGAATATTTTTCAGAGATGAATTTTGGTTATTTGAAATTTAGTGATAGGATGGGTTTAAGTATAGTCAAATGGATCAATACAAATGGAGTTTGACTCTCCTTTTTCTCCCCCAGATCACCTCTATTTCCTCCCTCCCCCTTCTCTTCTCAATCCAATTCTGTGAATCTCTGTGGGTGTTCTGGGCTACAGAGAACACTTAGGGAACAGAGTACTGCGTAGATCTGTCTCTCTCCTCTTGAGTCCCCCTTTTTCTCCTCCTGCTCATCTCTATCTCCCTCCTCCCTCTTCTCTTCTTCATGTAACTCTGTGAACCTCTCTGAGTGTCCCTCACTGTGGAGAATCTTTTCACCATTAACCTAGAAGTTTTATTATCAGTGCTGTATAGTTGGAGAAGTCTTAAGGCTATGGGAAGAATAAGACTGAAATCCAGAGGCAGGAGACTTAAGCCCAAAACCTGAGAACACCAGAAAACTCCTGACTACAGGGAACATTAAGTAATAAGAGATCATCCAAAAGCCTCCATACCTACACTGAAACCAACCACCACCCAAGAGCCAATAAGTTCCAGAGCAAGACATACCACACAAATTCTCCAGCAACGCAGGAACATAGCCCTGAGCGTCAACATACAGGCTGCCCAAAGTCACACCTAACACATAGACCCATCTCAAAACTCACTACTGGACACTCCATTGCACTCCAGAGAGAAGAAATCCAGTTCCACGCACCAGAACACCGACGCAAGCTTCCCTAACCAGGAAACCTTGACAAGTCAATCGTCCAACCCCACCCACTGGGAGAAACCTCCACAATAAAAAGGAACCACAGACCACCAGAATACAGAAAGGCCACTCCAAACACAGCAATCTAAACAAGATGATAAAGGCAGAGAAATACCCAGCAGGTAAAGGAACATGAAAAATGCCCACCAAGCCAAAAAAAAAAAAAAAAGAGGAGGAGATAGGGAATCTACCTGAAAAAGAATTTAGAATAATGATAATAAAAATGATCCAAAATCTTGAAAACAAAATGGAGTTACAGATAAATAGCCTGGAGACAAGGATTGAGAAGATGCAAGAAATGTTTAACAAGGACCTAGAAGAAATAAAAAAGAGTCAATTAAAAATGAATAATGCAATAAATGAGATAAAAAACACTCTGGAGGGAACCAATAGTAGAATAATGGAGGCAGAAGATAGGATAAGTGAGGTAGAAGATAAAATGGTGGAAATAAATGAAGCAGAGAGGAAAAAAGAAAAAAGAATCAAAAGAAATGAGGACAACTTCAGGGACCTCTGGGACAATGTGAAACACCCAACATTCGAATCATAGGAGTCCCAGAAGAAGAAGACAAAAAGAAAGGCCATGAGAAAATACTCGAAGGAGATAATAGCTGAAAACTTCCCTAAAATGGGGAAGGAAATAGTTACACAAGTCCAAGAAACCCAGAGAGTCCCAAACAGGATAAACCCAAGGCGAAACACCCCAAGACACATATTAATCAAATTAACAAAGATCAAACACAAAGAACAAATATTAAAAGCAGCAAGGGAGAAACAACAAATAACACACAAGGGGATTCCCATAAGGATAACAGCTGATCTATCAATAGAAACCCTTCAGGCCAGAAGGGAATGGCAGGACATACTTAAAGTAATGAAAGAGAATAACTGACAACCCAGATTACTGTACTCAGCAAGGATCTCATTCAGATATGGAGAATTCAAAAGCTTTACAGACAAGCAAAAGCTGAGAGAATTCAGCACCACCAAACCACCTCTTCAACAAATGCTAAAGGATCTTCTCTAGACGGGAAACACAGAAAGCTTCTATAAACGCGAACCGAAAACAACAAAGTAAATGGCAACGGGACCATACCTATATAATTACCTTAAATGTAAATGGGTTGAATGCCCCAACCAAAAGACAAAGACTGGCTGAATGGATACAAAAGCAAGACCCCTATATATGCTGTCTACAAGAGACCCACCTCAAAACAAGGGACACATACAGACTGAAAGTGAAGGGCTGGGAAAAAAATATTTCATGCAAATGGAGACCAAAAGAAAGCAGGAGTCGCAATACTCATATCAGATAAAATAAACTTTCAAATAAAGGCTGTGAAAAGAGACAAAGAAGGACACTACATAATGATCAAAGGATCAATCCAAGAAGAAGATATAACAATTATAAATATATATGCACCCAACATAGGAGCACCACAATATGTAAGGCAAATGCTAACGAGTATGAAAGGGGAAATTAACAATAACACAATAATAGTGGGAGACTTTAATACCCCACTCACACCTATGGATAGATCAACTAAACAGAAAATTAACAAGGAAACACAAACTTTAAATGACACAATGGACCAGCTGAGACCTAATTGATATCTATAGGACATTTCACCCCAAAATAATCAATTTCACCTTTTTCTCAAGTGCACACGGAACCTTCTCCAGAATAGATCACATCCTGGGCCATAAATCTAGTCTTGGTAAATTCAAAAAATTGAAATCATTCCAAGCATCTTTTCTGACCACAATGCAGTAAGATTAGATCTCAATTACAGGGAAAAAAAAACTATTAAAAATTCAAACATATGGAGGCTAAATAACACGCTTCTGAATAACCAACAAATCATAGAAGAAATCAAAAAAGAAATCAAAATATGCATAGAAATGAATGAAAATGAAAACACAACAATCCAAAACCTATGGGACACTGTAAAAGCAGTGCTAAGGGGAAGGTTCATAGCATTACAGGCTTACCTCAAGAAACAAGAAAAAAGTCAAATAAATAACCTAACTCTACACCTAAAGCAACTAGAGGAGGAAGAAATGAAGAACCCCAGGGTTAGTAGAAGGAAAGAAATCTTAAAAATTAGGGCAGAAATAAATGCAAAAGAAACAAAAGAGACCATAGCAAAAATCAACAAAGCTAAAAGCTGGTTTTTTGAAAAGATAAACAAAATTGACAAACCGTTAGCAAGACTCATTAAGAAACAAAGGGAGAAGAACCAAATCAACAAAATTAGAAATGAAAATGGAGAGATCACAACAGACAACACTGAAATACAAAGGATCATAAGAGACTACTACCAGCAGCTCTATGTCAATAAAATGGACAACTTGGAAGAAATGGAAAAATTCTTAGAAAAGTATAACTTTCCAAAACTGAACCAGGAAGAAATAGAAGATCTTAACAGACCCATCACAAGCATGGAAATTGAAACTGTAATCAGAAATCTTCCAGCAAACAAAAGCCCAGGACCAGATGGCTTCACAGCTGAATTCTACCAAAAATTTAGAGAAGAGCTAACACCTATCTTACTCAAACTCTTCCAGAAAGTTGCAGAAGAAGGTAAACATCCAAACTCATTCTATGAGGGCACCATCACGCTAATTCCAAAACCAGACAAAGATGCCACAAAAAAAGAAAACTACAGGCCAATATCACTGATGAACATTGATGCAAAAACCCTTAACAAAATTCTAGCAAACAGAATCCAACAACATATTAAAAAAATCATACATCATGACCAAGTGGGCTTTATCCCAGGAATGCAAGGATTCTTTAATATCCGCAAATCAATCAATGTAATACACCACATTAACAAATTGAAAAATAAAAACCATATGATTATCTCTATAGATGCAGAAAAAGCCTTTGACAAAATTCAGCATCCATTTATGATAAAAACTCTCCAGAAAGCAGGCATAGAAGGAACATATCTCAACATAATAAAAGCTATATATGACAAACCCACAGCAAACATTATCCTCAATGGTGAAAAATTGAAAGCATTTCCCCTAAAATCAGGAACAAGACAAGGGTGTCCACTCTCACCACTTCTATTCTACATAGTTTTGGAAGTGTTGGCCACAGCAATCAGGGCAGAAAAAGAAGTAAAAGGAATCCAGATAGGAAAAGAAGAAGTGAAACTCTCACTGTTTGCAGATGACATGATCCTCTATATAGAAAACCCTAAAGACTCTACCAGAAAATTACTAGAGCTAATCAATGAATACAGTAATGTTGCAGGATATAAAATTAACACAGAGAAATCCCTTGCATTCCTATACACTAACAATGAGAAAACAGAAAGAGAAATTAAGGAAACAATACCATTCACCACTACAACAAAAAGAACACTTAGGAGTATATCTACCTAAAGAAACAAAAGACCTATACATAGAAAACTATAAATCACTGATGAAAGAAATCAAAGAGGACACAAACAGATGGAGAAACATACCATGTTCATGGATTGGAAGAATCAATATTGTCAAAATGGCTATACTACCCAAAACAATCTATAGATTCAATGCAACCCCTATCAAGCTACCAACAATATTCTTCATAGAACTAAAACAAATAATTTCACAATTTGTATGGAAATACAAAAAACCTCGAATAGCCAAAGTAATCTTGAGAAAGAAGAATGGAACTGGAGGAATCAACCTGCCTAACTTCAGGATCTACTACAAAGCCACAGTCATCAAGACAGTATGGTACTGGCACAAAGACAGAAATATAGATCAATGGGACAAAATAGAAAGCCCAGAGATAAATCCACGAACCTATGGTCACCTTATCTTCGACAAAGGAGGCAAGGATATACAATGGAAAAAAGACAACCTCTTTAACAAGTGGTGCTGGGAAAACTGGTCAACCACTTGTAAAAGAAGGAAACTAGAACACTTTCTAACACCATACACAAAAATAAACTCAAAATGGATTAAAGATCTAAATGTAAGAACAGAAAATATAAAACTCCTAGAGGAGAACATAGGCAAAACACTTTCTGACATAAATCACAGCAGGATCCTCTATGACCCACACCCCAGAATATTGGAAATAAAAGTAAAAATAAACAAATGGGACCTAATGAAACTTAAAAGCTTTTGCACAACAAAGGAAACTATAAGCAAGGTGAAAAGACAGCCTTCAGAATGGGAGAAAATAATAGCAAACGAAGAAACAGACAAAGGATTAATCTCAAAAATATACAAGCAACTCCTGAAGCTCAATTCCAGAAAAATAAACGACCCAATAAAAAAATGGGTCAAAGAACTAAACAGACATTTCTCCAAAAAAGACATACAGTTGGCTAACAAACACATGAAAAGATGCTCAACATCACTCATTATCAGAGAAATGCAAATCAAAACCTCAGTGAGGTACCACTACACGCCAGTCAGAATGGCTGCTATCCAAAAGTCTACAAGCAATAAATGCTGGAGAGGGTGTGGAGAAAAGGGAACCCTTTTACACTGTTGGTGGGAATGCAAACTAGTACAGCCACTATGGAGAACAGTGTGGAGATTCCTTTAAAAAACTGGAAATAGAACTGCCATATGACCCAGCAATCCCACTCCTGGGCATACACACCGAGGAAACCAGATCTGAAAGAGACACGTGTACCCCAATATTCATCACAGCACTGTTTACAATAGCCAGGACATGGAAGCAACCTAGATGCCCATCAGCAGACGAATGGATAAGAAAGCTGTGGTACATATACATGATAGAATATTACTCAGCCATTAAAAAGAATTCATTTGAATCAGTTCTAATGAGGTGGATGAAACTGGAGCCCATTATACAGAGTGAAGTAAGCCAGAAAGAAAAGCCTCCCTGTCCATCATCAACTCCCAGAGTCCACCCAAATCCATGTCTGCTGTGTCGGTGATGCCATCCAACCATCTCATCCTCTGTCCTCCCCTTCTCCTCCTGCCCCCAATCTTTCCCAGCATCAGGGTCTTTTCCAATGAGTCAGCTCTTCTCATCAGGTGGCCAAAGTATTGGAGTTTCAGCTTCAACATCAGTCCTTCCAATGAATATTCAGGACTGATTTCCTTTAGGATGGACTGGTTGGGATCTCCTTGCAGTCCAAGGGACTCTCAAGAGTCTTCTCCAACACCACAGTTCAAAAGCATCAATTTTTCGGCGCTCAGCTTTCTTCACAGTCCAACTCTCACATCCATACATGACCACTGGAAAAACCATAGCCTTGACTAGATGGACCTTTGTTGGCAAAGTAATGTCTCTGTTTTTTTTTTTTTTTGTCTCTGCTTTTTAATATGCTGTCTAGGTTGGTCATAACTTTCCTTCCAAGGAGCAAGTGTCTTTTAATTTCATGGCTGCAATCACCATCTGCAGTGATTTTGGAACCCAGAAAAATAAAGTCAGCCACTGTTTCCATTGTTTCCCCATCTATTTGCCATGAAGTGATGGGACTGGATGCCATGATCTTAGTTTTCTGAATGTTGAGCTTTAAGCCAACTTTTTCACTCTCCTCTTTCACTTTCATCAAGAGGCTCTTTAGTTCTTTTGCTTTCTGCCATAAGGGTGGTGTCATCTGCATATCTGAGGCATTTATTGATATTTCTCCCAGCAATCTTGATTCCAGCTTGTGCTTCCTCCAGCCCAGCATTTCTCATGATGTACTCTGCATATAAGTTAAATAAGCAGGGTGACAATATACAGCCTTGACGTACTCCTTTTCCTATTTAGAACCAGTCTGTTGTTCCATGTCCAGTTCTGACTGTTGCTTCCTGACCTGCATACAGGTTTCTCAAGAGGCAGGTCAGGTGGTCTGGTATTTCCATGTCTTTCAGATTTTCCACAGTATATTGTGATTCACACAGTCAAAGGCTTTGGCACAGTCAATAAAGCAGAAATAGAAGTTTTTCTGGAACTCTCTTGCTTTTTCAATGATCCAGCGGATGTTGGCAATTTGATCTCTGGTTCAGCCCCAGTGCATATTCCCAAGTGCTTGTTTACTTGTTCACTTATGCATTTGTTTAGAATTCTGTGGGCAACCTGAGATCAGCAATTCATCTCAGCATCCTCAATGCCTGAGACACGGTAAACATTCAACAAATGTTTGATGACAGCATAATTATGAACCTTAGTCGTTTATTAGTGGTGGGATCTTGCCCAGTAGATGGAAATCTCTGAGGCTCAAGTCTCCTTATCTAAAAAGTGGGTATTCACACAAAAAGGGAAGTTTGGCTTCACTTTTTGAAGGGAGCAGCATCAAAGTCAGTTGAAAAGCCAGGCTTCAACAGTATGTGAACTGTGAACTTCCAGATACACAGGCTGGATTTAGAAAAGGCAGAGGAACTAGAGAGCAAATTGCCAACATCTGTTGGATTATCGAAAAAACAAGAGAGTTCCAGAAAAACATCTACTTCTGCTTTATTGACTACACCAAAGCCTTTGACTGTGTAGATCACAACAAACTGTGGAAAATTCTTCAAGAGATGGGAATACCAGACCACCTGACCTGCCTCCTGAGAAATCTGTATGCAGGTCAAGAAGCAACAGTTAGAACCAGACATGGAACAACAGACTGGTTCCAAATCAGGAAAGGAGTACATCAAGGCTGTATACTGTCACCCTGCTTATTTAACTTATATGCAGAGTACATCATGCAAAAATGCCGGGCTGGATGAAGCACAAGCTGAAATCAGGATTGCAGGGCAAAATATTAATAACCTCAGATATGCAGATGACACCACCCTTATGGCAGAAAGCAAAGAAGAACTAAAGAGCCTCTCAATGAAAGTGAAAGAGGAGAGTGAAAAGGCTGGCTTAAAACTCAACATTCAGAAAACTAAGATCATGGCATCTGGTCCCATCATTTCATGGCAAATAGATGGGGAAACAATGGAAACAGTGACAGACTTTACTTTTTTTGCAGATTGTGACTGCAGCTATGAAATTAAAAGACGCTTGCTCCTTGGAAGAAAAGCTATGACCAACCTAGACAGCATATTAAAAAGCAGAGACATTACTTTGCCAACAAAGGTCCATCTAGTCAAAGCTATGATTTTTCCAGTAGTCATGTATGGATGTGAGAGTTGGACTATAAAGAAAGCTGAGCACCGAAGAATTGATGCTTTTGAACTGTGGTGTTGGAGAAAACTCTTGAGAGTCCCTTGGACTGCAAGGAGATCCAACCAGTCCATCCTAAAGGAAATCAGTCCTGAATATTCATTGAAGGACTGATGCTGAAGCTGAAACTCCAATACTTTGGCCACCTGATGTGAAGAACTGACTCATTGGAAAAGACCCTGATGCTGGGAAAGATTGAAGGCAGGAGGAAAAGGGGACAACAGAGGATGAGATGGTTGGATGGTATCACCAACTCGATGGACATGAGTTTGAGCAGGCTCCAGGAGTTGGTGGTGGATAGGTAAACCTGGGTTGCTACAGTCCATGGGGTTGCAAAGAGTCTGACACAACTGAGCGATTGGACTAAACTGAGCATCAGAGTGCTTATGGACATAATCTAAAATGATCAGTGTGATTTCCAGAAGTGGTCACAGTGGCCAAGATGAAGTATAATTAGTAATAGTTGGCTGTCAACCCATCACCTCCCTTGATGTGCACTTTCACCTTCTCAACATAAGTATTGTGCAGTGGTTAGTACATAGGCCCTGGAAGCCAGGCCCTCCCCTTTCTAGCTGGGGGCCCACAGGCAAGTCACTTACCTTCAGGTTCCATTTTTGTAAAATGAGAACAGTCATTTACATTGTTCTTCTGATGATCTTAGAAATGCTTGACCTAATTCTCAACATGTTCTCAGGAAATGTTAACAAAGCTCAAGATGGTGTACTTTCTTAAGCAGTCATTTCAGTCTGTCAACTCAGTTGAGAGCTCATGCTCATATTGTTCAGTCACTAAGTCCTGTCCGACTCTTTGCGACCCCATGGACTGCAGCAAGCCAGGAAGAGCACATAGCCAACTCAAAATTGAAATTTTCTTGTTTTCATCTTTTTAAACTATAAAGTCTGACCTCTCATACTGATTTTCTGTAAATACCTTTTTAATCAATTTTTTATGTTAAGATATAGTCCACATGCCATAATATTTACCATTTTCAAATGTAAAATTAGAAAAAAACTTAAAGTAGGGATTAATAATACTTGCTTACATTAGAGTTATTTTAAGAAACAAATATGCTTGTTAGACTATTTGATTTTTATTGAACTGTGATCATCATTATTTTTGCCACTATTATTCTCATAATGAATTTTCAACCATTATCCTAGAAGAGAGATTGACTCAGTCCTCTCAAAGTATATGACTAAATTTGAACTTGAAAGATAGAGCCTGACTCATGAGAAAAGGATAATAATGAGACTATGTTTTCACTGGAAAATCTGAGTTAGCAGCAAGAATCCTGTTTGTTAAAATTCAGATACAGATAAATAATGAGTATGGTTCAGGAATAATTGCAGAGTATCCATGGTTACAGAAAATGTTGCAACACCCACCTTGGGAGACATGTCACCACATTTCTATAAATAGAGTAGAAATTGATTCATTTCGACTTTGATCATGTGTAAGATTCCAGTCTTCTCAAGAATAAAGGAACTAGACTTGACGTAATGGGGGAATAGGTAATTTAATGGGTATAATGGGCCACATGTCTGAGGAAGGTCAACAAAGCAAAGGAGGAAGAAAGTTTATGAGAGCAAATGGTGCTTCCTTGATCTCCAGTAGGCAAATGCTTGGGGGAAGACTGACCCTGAGAACCTGAACAACCTCAAGCTAATTAGAGTTTCTCCTGACCACCATTCAGTTTCAGAAACAAAACAAAAAGACAGTTGGAAGATTTCTAATTAAACACGAGAGAAAAAAAGGATTTCTAAGAATGGCCATAAGGCCAGAAAGAATGAAAGTATAGATGACAGCAAACGAGAGATGACCATAAAATTTTAAAAGCTGGAAAGTGGATGGCTAAGTGGTAAACGACTTAGCATAAACCTAAAATTTTAGTATCTACAAGGATTCAGAGTCAGGTAGCATTGTCAGTAAAAAAGCCAATCTGAGCAGCAGAATCCCAGGAATGCTCAGAAGTTGGCAGCACCAAGTACTTTCGAAGCTTGAGTGGCAAAAGTCTAAAAAATAACCATAGCTGAGGGCAGGAGTACAATACTAAAATGGAGGAATTAACTCAGAATTATGACATCTCAGATAATGATATCTTCCCAATCTGTCTCCTACTAGGCTCTGAGAACACCAGCAGCTGCTCACTTAGTTCCCAGATAAGAGAATGATGCCTGAGAAATACTGACATGTTTAGTATCTGCTTAGTTACAGATGTGAACATATGGGGGTCTCCAATGAAACACTGAGGCCCCCTCATTGTCAAGCCCAATCAGTGTACAATTACCACTAAACTAAGTTTTTCAGTGTTTCACTCTTAGACAGACTGAGGCAGGAGACAGATGGACCCCAGGCTGAACAGTTTCTCCCCATGTGGACAGAAACTCCATAAAAGCAAGATGATGGAGGAGGCTGGGCCCTGTCCAGATAAGAGATAAAAGGCCACATATTTCTCATTCTGTAAGTCAAGGAGAAGAATTATACAAAAAAGATCTTAATGACCCAGATAACCACCATGGTGTGATCATTCACCTACAGTCAGACATCCCAGAATGCAAAGTCAAGTGGGCCTTAGGAAGCATCATTATGAACAAAGTTAATGGGGGTGGCTTCCCTCATAGCTCAGTTGGTGAAGAATCTGCCTGCAATGCAGGAGACCTGGATTCGATTCCTGGGTCAGGAAGATCCCCTGGAGAAGAAAATGGCAACCCACTCCAGTATTCTTGCCTGGAAAACCCCATGGACAGAGGAGCCTGGCGGGCTACAGTCCATGGGGTCGCAAGAGTAGGACATGATGTAGCGACTACACTACCAGTAGGAGTGATGGAATTCCAGCTGAGCTATTTCAAATCCTAAAAGATGATGCTGTGAAAGTGTGCTGCACTCAATATGCCAGCAAATTTGGAAAACTCAGCAGTGGCCACAGGACTGGAAAAGGTCAGTTTTCATTCCAGTCCCAAAGAAGGGCAATGCCAAAGAAATTTTCAAACTACCACACAATTGCATTCATCTCACATGCTAGCAAAGTAATGCTCAAAATTCTCCAAGCCAGGCTTCAACAGTATGTGAACCAAGAACTTCCAAATGTACAAGCTGGATTTAGAAAAGGCAGAAGAATCAGAGATCAAATTGCCAACATCCATTGGATCATAGAAAAAGCAAGAGAATTCCAGAAAAACATCTACTTCTGCTTCATTGACTATGCTAAAGCCTTTGACTGTGTGGATCACAACAAACTGTGGAAAATTCTTAAAGAGATGGGAATACCAGACCACCTTACCTGCCTCCTGAGAAACCTGTATGCAGGTCAAGAAGCAAGTTAGAACCAGACATGGAACAACAGACTGGTTCAAAATTGGGAAAGGAGTATGTCAAGGCTGTATATTGTCACCCTGCTTATTTAACTTATATGCAGAGTACATCATGAGAAATGCTGGGCTGGATGAAGCACAAGTTGGAATCAAGATTGTTGGGAGAAATAACCTCAGATATGCAGATGACACCACCCTTATGAGAGAATGTTAAGAGGAACTAAAGAGACTCTCGATGAAGGTGAAAGAGGAGGGTGAAAGGCTGGCTGAAAACTCAACATTCAGAAAACTAAGATCATGGCATCTGGTCCCATCACTTCATGGCAAACAGATGGGAAAACAATGGAAACAGTGACAGACTTTATTTTCTTGGGCTCCAAAATCACTGCAAATGGTGACTGCAGCCATGAAATTAAAAGACACTTGCTCCTTGGAAGAAAAGCTATGACCAACCTAGACAGCATATTAAAAAGCAGAGACATTATTTTGCCAACAAAGGTCTGTATTAGTCAAAGCTGTGGTTTTTCCAGTAGTCATGGATGGATGTGAGAGTTGGACCATAAAGAAAGCTGAACACTGAAGAATTGATGCTTTCAAAGTGTGGTGCTGGAGAAGATTCTTGAGAGTCCCTTGGACTGCAAGGAGATCAAAAGGAAATCAATCCTGAATATTCATTGGAAAGACTGATGCTGAAACTGAAGCTCCAATACTTTGGCCACCTAATGCAAAGAGCCAGCTCATTGGAAAAGACCCTGATGCTGGGAAAGATGAAGGGAGGTGGAGAAGGGGATGACAAAGGATAAGATGATTGGATGGCATCACTGACACAATGGACATGAGTTTGAGGAAGCTCTGGGAGACGGTGAAGGATAGGGAGGCCTGGCATGCTGTGGTCTATTGTGTCGCAAAGAGTCGGACACAACGGAGTGACTGAACAACAAGTCAAGGAGACCTCCCTGACTACACATGTGCAGAAAGGCTCCTTGGAGGTCAAAAAGGGAGGGGGCATCACCTCAAAGTAAGTGATGTCAACTGCCCATAAGCCTCTTCACTAGAATCTATCTTGGCTAAGAGATGAGTATGCACACATGGGAGAATACTGAAATATGCCTAATATGGACTCAGAACCAGACAAATCGAAATGACTGGCCAAAAGAAACCTGGAAGGAATGCCCCATAAAAGTGATTCAAACCACCATGAGGGCGCGACACTCTCTGAGCTCATCCAAGTATTTATCTACATATACTGTACTCTTTTTCCTCCTAATAAATATACTTGTTTCACTACTTTCCATCTTTGTGGGAATTCTTTTCTGCAAAGCCAAAGAGCCAGGGCCTTGTCACTGACCACTGGTATAGTGGCTAAGTCAGTGCCCTCACCACCTAGACTCGGTCTCAATCTCTAGATAGGAACCGAAGCCCCACTTCAAGTCATTGTAGGTTGAGGTCACCTGAGATCAAGACCACCAAGAATTTCCATTTAAAGAAAATTTCTAACATGAAAGACAAAGAATATATGGGGTGGCGGGGGGAGGAAACCAGAGAAAATAGAAACAGTGTAGAGAGCAGAAGAAAACTAAACATCACTATAAGTAGTATCTTCAAATGATAAATGAGACTGCATCATCCAAGAAACAAGAAGGACATGCTATATAGAAAACAAACAACCAGGGAGGGAACTGGCAGAACAGGTCTTCAGATAGTTAGATATTTTCAGGAGCTGATTTTATGAGCCCAATTCTTGTATCTCCTCATATCTAGAAAAGCACTAAAATCCTTCATGGTGACCAGTGAAAAGCACTGTTCCTTTGATAACTGGTGAAGGCTTCACAAGACTAGTAGAAACCTTCTGGAAAAATATGTGCTTGATTGCACATATTTCCCTTTCACCAAAATCACATATATACCGACTCCCCCCCCCACCCCACCCCTGCCCCATGTCTTTGGAGCAATTTTTCAGAGCTATCTGAGGTGTTCTCTCCCAGACTGCAGCCCTCATTTTGCCTCAAATAAAACTGAACTTGCAACTTTAACGTTATGCATTTTTTTAAGTTGATAGTAGAATAGACAGAAAAAGAAAGAAATGGAAAGTATTATAAGAAAAAAAGAGAAAGAAAATCAGAGAATTAATTCATGAGGTTCAAGATTGAATTGTAAGGGTTCTAGAAAGAAAGACAAGAAAAGGGACAGGAGAAAACAATTAAAAAAATTTTTTTAACTTCCCAGAACAGAATAAGGGGCCAACCCAGCACCATGCCCTTGCTAAGGTATTACTGTAAAATTTCAGAACACTGGGTATAAAGAGATTCTAAAGTCTTCCAAGAGAAAAAAACAGCTCACAAATAAAAGAAGCAGACTAGCTAGAAGAAAATGGATTGATGCTATCAAACTTCCTTTAAAAAATATTTCAATATAGAACTTTAAATACAACCATATTATGTTTTGAGGGTAGTTTAAAAATATTTTCATACCAGTAGCGTCTCAAATGAAACTATGTCTCAATGAAACTATGAGCCATGCCATGTAGGCCACCCAGATGGATGACTCATGGTCCAGAACATGGAGAGTTCTGACAAAACTGGTCCACTGGAGATGGGATGGCAAACCACTTCAATATTCTTGCATTGGGACATACTCATGAACAGTATGAAAAGGCAAAAAGATATGACACTGAGAGATGAATGCTCCCATTGGTAACTGCCTGATATGCTACTGGAGATCAATGAAGAAATAACTCCAGAAAGAATGAAGAGACAGAGCCAAAGCGAAAACAACACCCAGTTGCGGATGTGATGGAAATAAATTCCAATGCTGTAAAGAACAATATTGCATAGGAATCTGGAATACTAGGTCCATGAATCAAGGTAAATCAGATGTGGTCAAGCAGGAGATGGCAAGAGTGAACATCAACATTTTGAGGAATCAGTGAACTAAAATGGACAGGAATGGGTGAATTTAATTCAGATGACCATTGTATCTACTATTGTGGGCAAGAATCCCTTAGAAGAAATGGAGTAGCCCTCATAGTCAACAAGAGTCCAAAATGCAGTACTTGGGTACAATCTCAAAAACAACAGAATGCCCTCTATTCGTTTTCAAGGCAAACCATTCAATATCAAAGTAATCCAAGTCTATGCCCCAACCACTAATGCTGAAGAAGCTGAAGTTGAATGGTTCTATGAAGACCTACAAGACCTTCTAGAACTAACACCAAAAAAAGATGTCCTTTTCATCATAGGGGACTGGAATGCAAAAGTAGAAAGTCAAGAGATACCTGGAGTAACAGGCAAATTTGGCCTTGGAGTACAAAATGAAGCAGGGCAAAGGCCCTGCCAAGAGAACGCACTGGTCATAGCAAACACCCTCTTCCAACAGCACAGGAGACAACTCTGCATATGGATATCACCAGATAGTCAACACCGAAATCAGATTGATTATATTCTTTGAAGCTGAAGATGGAGAAGCTCTATACAGTCAACAAAAACAAGACAGGGGCTGTCTGTGGATGAGTTCATGAATTCCTTATTGCACAATTCAGACTTAAATTGAAGAAAGTAGGGAAAACCACTAGACCATTCAGGTATGACCTAAATTAAATCCCTTACGATTATACAGTGGAAGTGACAAATAGATTCAAGGGATTAGATATGATAGACAGAGTGCCTGAAGAACTATGGATGGAGGTTCGTGACATTGTACAGGAGACAGGGATCAAGACCATCCCCAAGAAAAAGAAATGCAAGAAGGCAAAATGACTGTCTGAGGAGGCCTTACAAATAGCTGAGAAAAGAAGAGAAGCAAAAGGCAAAAGAGAAAAGGAAAGATATACCCATTTGAATGCAGAGTTCCAAAGAATAGCAAGGAGAGGTAAGAAAGCCTTCCTCAGTGATCAATGCAAAGAAATAGAGGAAAACAATAGAATGGGAAAGACTAGAAATCTCTTCAAGAAAATTAGAGATACCAAGGGAACATTTCATGCAAAGATGGGCACAATAAAGGACAAAAACGGTATGGACCTAACAGAAGCAGAAGATATTAAGAAGAGGAGGCAATGACTTCAGACTCTGCTACAAAGCCACAGTCATCAAGACAGTATGGTACTGGCACAAAGACAGAAATATAGATCAATGGGACAGAATAGAAAGCCCAGAGATAAATCCATGAACCTATGGACACCTTATCTTCGACAAAGGAGGCAAGGATATACAATGGAAAAAAGACAACCTCTTTAACAAGTGGTGCTGGGAAAACTGGTCAACCACTTGTAAAAGAAGGAAACTAGAACACTTTCTAACACCATACACAAAAATAAACTCAAAATGGATTAAAGATCTAAATGTAAGAACAGAAAATATAAAACTCCTAGAGGAGAACATAGGCAAAACACTTTCTGACATAAATCACAGCAGGATCCCCTATGACCCACCTCCCAGAATATTGGAAAGAAAAGCAAAAATAAACAAATGGGACCTAATGAAACTTAAAAGCTTTTGCACAACAAAGGAAACTATAAGTAAGGTGAAAAGACAGCCCTCAGATTGGGAGAAAATAATAGCAAATGAAGAAACAGACAAAGGATTAATCTCAAAAATATACAAGCAACTCCTGCAATTCAATTCCAGAAAAATAAATGACCCAATCAAAAAATGGGCCAAAGAACTAAACAGACATTTCCCCAAAGAAGACATACAGATGGCTAACAAACACATGAAAAGATGCTCAACATCACTCATTATCAGAGAAATGCAAATCAAAACCACAATGAGATACCATTACACGCCAGTCAGGATGACTGCTATCCAAAAGTCTACAAGCAATAAATGCTGGAGAGGGTGTGGAAAAAAGGGAACTCTCTTACACTGCTGGTGGGAATGCAAACTAGTACAGCCGCTATGGAGAACAGTGTGGAGATTTCTTATAAAAACTGGAAATAGAATTGCCATATGACCCAGCAATCCCACTTCTGGGCATACACACTGAGGAAACCAGATCTGAAAGAGACACGTGCACCCCAATGTTCATCGCAGCACTGTTTATAATAGCCAGGACATGGAAGCAACCTAGATGCCCATCAGCAGACAAATGGATAAGGAAGCTGTGGTACATATACACCATGGAATATTATTCAGCCATTAAAAAGAATTCATTTGAATCAGTTCTAATGAGATGGATAAAACTGGAGCCCATTATACAGAGTGAAGTAAGCCAGAAAGATAAAGAACATTACAGCATACTAACACATATATATGGAATTTAGAAAGATGGTAATGATAACCCTATATGCAAAACAGAAAAAGAGACACAGATATACAGAACAGACTTTGGGACTCTGTGGGAGAAGGCGAGGGTGGGATGTTTCAAGAGAACAGCATCGAAACATGTATATTATCTATGGTGAAATAGATCACCAGCCCAGGTGGGATGCATGAGACAAGTGCTTGGGCCTGGTGCACTGGGAAGACCCAGAGGAATCGGGTGGAGAGGGAGGTGGGTGGGGGGATCGGGATGGGGAATACATGTAACTCCATGGCTATTCATGTCAATGTATGACAAAACCCACTGCAATGTTGTGAAGTAATTAGCCTCCAACTAATAAAAATAAATGAAAAAAAAAAAAAAAGACCAAAAAAGAAGAGGTGGCAAGAATACACAGAAGAACTGTACAAAAAAGATCTTCATGACCCAGATAACCATGACAGTGTGATCACTCACCTAGAGCCAGACATGCTGGAGTTCTGAAGTCAAGTGGGCCTTAGGAAGCATAACTACGAACAAAGCTAGTGGAGGTGATGGAATTCCAGCTGAGCTATTTCAAATCCTAAAAGATGATGCTGTGAAAGTGCTGCACTCAATATGCCAGCAAATTTGGAAAACTTAGCAGTGGCCACAGGACTGGAACAAGGTCAGTTTTCATTCCAATCCCAAAGAAGGGCAATGCCAAAGAATGTTCAAACTACCACACAATTGCACTCATTTCACACGCTAGCAAAGTAATGCTCAAAATTCTCCAAGCCAGGCTTCAACAGTACATGAACCGTGAACTTCCAGATGTTCAAGCTGAATTTAGAAAAGGCAGAGGAACCAGAGATCAAATTGCCAACATCCGTTGGATCATCAAAAAAGCAAGAGAATACCAGAAAAACATCTACTTCTGCTTTACTGATTACACTAAAGCCTTTGACTGTGTAGATCACAACAAACTGTGGAAAATTCTTAAAGAGATGGGAATACCAGACCACCTGACCTGCCTCTTGAGAAATCTGTATGCAGGTCAAGAAGCAATAGTTAGAACTGGACATGGAACAACAGACTGGTTCCAAATAGGGAAAGGAGTATGTCAAGGCTGTATATTGTCACCCTGCTTATTTAACTTATATGCAGAGTACATCACACAAAATGATGAGCTGGAAGAAGCACAAGCTGGAATCAAGATTGCCGGGAGAAATATCAATAACCTCAGATATGCAGATGATACCACCGTTATGGCTGAAAGAGAAGAACTAAAGAGCCTCTTGATGAAAGTGAAAGAGGAGATGAAAAAGCTGGCTTAAAATTCAACATTCAGAAAACTAAGATCATGGCATCTGGTCCCATCACTTCATGGTAAACAGATGGGGAAACAATGGAAACAGTGACAAACTATTTTTTTGGGGCTCCAAAATCACTGCAGATGGTGACTGCAGCCATGAAATTAAAAGACGCTTGCTCCTTGGAAGAAAAGTTATGACCAACCTAGACAGCATATTAAAAAGCAGAGACATTACTTTGCTGACAAAGGTCTGTCTAGTCAAAGCTATAGCTTTTCCAGTAGTCATGTATGGATGTGAGAGTTGGACCATAAAGAAAGCTGACACCAAAGAATTGATGCTTTTGAACTGTGGTGTTGGAGAAGACTCTTGAGAGTCCCTTGGGCTGCAAGGAGATCCAACCAGTCCATCCTAAAGGAAATCAATCCTGAATATTCTTTGGAAGGACTGATGCTGAAGCTGAAATTCCAATACTTTGGCACCTAATGTGAAGAACTGACTCATTGGAAAAGACCCTGATGCTGGGAAAGATTGAAAGCAGGAGGAGAAGGGGATAACAGAGGATGAGATGGTTGGATGGCATCACCGACTCAATGGACATGAGTTTGAGCAAGCTCCAGGAGGTGGTGATGGACAGGGAAGCCTGGCGTGCTGCAGTCCATGGGGCTGCAAAGAGTCAGACATGACTGAGCAACTGAACAATAATAACAACTTGGTGTCATATGTTCTCTGGGTTTGGACAAATGTATAATGACATATATTCATCATTATAGTATTACACCAAAAATTTCACTGCCCTAAAAATTCTCTGTGCTCTGCTTATTCATCTCTCCTTCACCTCCACCCCCACCAACGAACACATGGCAACCACTGATCTTTTTACTGTCTCCATAGTTTGCCTTTTTAAGAACGTCACATAGTTGGAATCATATAGTATTGGTATATACTCATAAAAAATTAGAAAATAAATTAATCATCACAACTCCAGAAGCCTGAGTCAATCGACATTGATATTTTGTTTTGAAAACCTAGAGCAAAGTAATGATTAGACAGTCTTTCAAATGGATATTCTCTAGTGATGTTCAGTGTTTATATATAGAGAGAGTATAGGGAAATGGCACAGAATTAGGATGCTTGCTAGTTCTAGCCTCTCTTAATATTCTCAGTAATGCAACTCCACTCCTCAAATTCTACACTTCACTCAGCTCTTGGTTCACCATCTTCACCTCCAGCCAACTTTGCAAAGTATTCCTTCCAACCATGCACAGTGCAGTGTATAAGAGAATTTCTGTCAGTACAGCTTTCTCCATCTTGGCAACATTTCCAATGATGTTTTAGTGCTCTAATGATCTTTTACCTACTCTACTTCTTAGCCATTGGTACCCTGGAATAATGTCCATGCCTTTTTCCCCACTCCGGCACCAAATTAAGCATGGTAACAAGAGATTACGTCAACATTCTCAGCAGCAGTGAAGACAAGTTAAAACAAAATCTTCAATTTTCCAGTTATCATAGAAAATTTTACCTTATCTTGTTTTGTAGTCACCTCCACCAAAATCTCTTGTGACGTGTTCACAGAGATATTAACTTTGATCCATATCTAGTGTAAGGGAAAAAATATCAAACAACTGTTTATATATAAATACTTTAACTTGGATGGGTGGAATGGACTATAGATAAATGAACTTCATCAATAGAACACACTCACTCATTTCCCTGTGAGAGGGAAAAACAACTTGTGTAATCAGGGAGTCAAACTCATTGCTGTTTAACTTTATACTGTTATTGCTAAAAGCACAGGAGCAATGGTGACATCTTGTGTCAGGTTAAAAAGTAACAGGATCTTAATTCCTTATGGTGTCTACCGGGAGTACTTTGGATGAGTCCTGGCTAACACTCATCTTTATCTGTGCATTTTAGCTGCTGATCAAATAGTAAAACAGGGCACTGGTTCTTCAGGTGCAGAGATTACATCTTCAGGAATGATGGGGAAAACTCCACTTGGCATTTGACTCATCCAACTGCCACCGCAAGAACATGGCAACCGGGAGTCCCAGTCTAGTTCTTCAACTCAGCCCTTATACCTTGCCAGGATATCCTACTAAAACACATGGGCTAGTGGGCCCATCGACCATCATTCTGCAGCAGCCAGAGGACAGCTGTGGAGCTCTGTAATGACAGCAATTAGTTATCTGACTGCTTTGAGCATTTTCCCCATCTTTCGCAGGTCTTTGAACATCACATAACATGACTGCAACCTCTGGAGCCCAAAAGATGCCATACCAAATACTGCTAGCAACAGAAGCCTGCGAAGCCAAATTTCTTTGTTTTGTGTGCTCTTCATGAGAGCACTGGTTCTTAATCATAGCCATACAAAATCAAAAGTCATATAAAAGAGCCTATAAAAGTATCAATAACTGGATCCATTCTCAGTTCGGTTCAGTTGTTTAGCCGTGTCCGACTCTTTGCAGCCCCATGGACTGCAGCATGCCAGGCTTCCCTATCCATCAACAACTCCTGGAGCTTGTTCAAACTCATGTCCATTGAGTCAGTGATGCCATCCAACCATCTCATCCTCTGTCATCCCTTTCTCCTCCCACCCTCAATCTTTCCCAGCATCAGGGTCTTTTCCAATGAGTCAGTTCTTCACATCAGGTGACCAAAGTATTGGAGTTTCAGCTTCAGCATCAGTCCTTCCAATGAATATTCAGGACTGATTTCCTTTAGGATGGACTGGTTGGATCTCCTTGCAGTCCAAGGGACTCTCAAGAGTCTTCTCCAACACCACAGTTCAAAAGCATCAATTTTTTGGTGCTCAGCTTTCTTTATAGTCCAACTCTCACATCCATACATGACTACTGGAAAAACCAGTAGCTTTGACTAGATGGACCTTTGTTGGCAAAGTAATGTCTCTGCTTTTTAATATGCTGTCTAGCTTGGTCATAACTTTTCTTCCAAGGAGAAAGTGTCTTTTAATTTCATGGCTGCAGTCACCATCTGCAGTGATTTTGAAGCCCAAGAAAATAAAGTTTGTCACTATTTCCATTGTTTCCCCATCTATTTGCCATGAAGTGATGGGACCAGATGTCATGATCTTAGTTTTCTGAATGTTGAGCTTTAAGCCAACTTTTTCATTCTCCTCTTTCACTTTCATCAAGAGGCTCTTTAGTTCTTCTTCACTTTCTGCCATAAGGGTGGTGTCATCTGCATATCTGAGATTATTGATATTTCTCCCAGCAATCTTGATTCCAGCTTGTGCTTCTTCCAGCCTGGCGTTTCTCATGATGTACTCTGCATATAAATTAAACAAGCAGGGTGACAATATACAGCCTTGACATACTCCTTTCCCAATTTGGAACCAGTCTGTTGTTCCATGTCCAGTTCTAACTGTTGCTTCTTGACCTGCATACAGATTTCTCAAGAGGCAGATCAGGTGGCCTGGTATTCCCATCTCTTTAAGAATTTTCTACAGTTTGTTGTGATCTACAGTCAAAGGCTTTGGCGTATCAATAAAGCAGAAGTAGATGTTTTTTGGAACTCTCTTGCTTTTTCAATGATCCAACAGATGTTGGCAATTTGATCTCTGGTTCCTCTGCCTTTTCTAAATCCAGCTTGCACATCTGGAAGTTCACGGTTCATGTACTATTGAAGCCTGCCTTGGAGAATTTTGAGCATTACTTTACTAGCGTGTGAGATGACTGCAATTATGTGGTAGTTTGAGTATTCTTTGGCACTGCTTTTCTTTGGGAAATTACCCAGCACATAAAAATTATGGGCTTCCCTGGTGGCTCAGACAGTAAAGAA
This sequence comes from Odocoileus virginianus, assembly GCF_023699985.2. NCBI lineage: Eukaryota > Metazoa > Chordata > Mammalia > Artiodactyla > Cervidae > Odocoileus > Odocoileus virginianus. The sequence goes on from NW_027224268.1 coordinate 841,119, forward strand.
TCTGCCTGCAATGCAGGAGACCCAGGTTCGATCCCTGGGTGGGGAAGATCTGCTGGAGAAGGAAATGGCAACCCACTCCAGTGTTCTTGCCTGGAGAATCCCATGGACAAAGGAGCCTGGTAGGCTACAGTCCATGGGCTTGCAAAGAGTCGGATATGACTGAGTGACTTTCACTTGCACTTCACTTTCATGAAAACTAAGCACTCTACACCTTGGGTTGCTCTCAATTTCTGAGGCTGATTGCATTCTGTGTATGGAATTGTATCTTCCAGGACTTCTCACTTTCTGAGATGGCCCAGTCTATCTCTGGACTGTGTATCTCCCTAAATAAGCTGGCTTTCCCACTTAGTTCTTAGGGCAGAGCCTCTTTACCCACTCGTATCCCTCACAAGCATTTGTGCCTAGTACTTTGCCCCATGCTAAATTCTTTTTGTGTTAAGACATAAAGAATCTGAGCTTCAGTAAGTCCTGACACCAGGTGAGTAATTTTAATTAAAAGACAGTGGGTTTCATTCCCAGTCCATGGGTTCAAATTCCAATTAGAGTTTTAGCTGGGTTTGGGTTCCCTCTGAGGAACAACTGAGTCCAAGTTCAATCTGAGACAAAGTGTGTGGTTTCACTTTCATTTATTCATTCACTCATCAAATACTGATTAATGACTATTATATATAGTCACTGTGCTAGGCATTGGGAACAGAGTGGAGAACAAGACCAGGTCACACTGCCTTTGGAACTCCAGTCCAATACCTGGATTTAAATTCTTTATGAAATGGCTATAACATTAATTAACTAATTAACATTAATTCACATTAAATAACTTAAATTTTTCTTCAGAAGAAAATGCATAATCTCCTTAATTATTAGAAACTGTGATCATTTCTGTTTCTTTGTCAGTCAAAGTACAAAGGAATTTCATGCTACTAATGAAATCCAAAGGCAAAGGGAAAAGGAAAGACATACCCATTTGAATGCAGAGTTCCAAAGAATAGCAAGGAGATATAAGAAAACCTTCCTCAGTGAACAATGCAAAGAAATAGAGGAAAACAACAGAATGGGAAAGACTAGAGATCTCTTCAAGAAAATTAGAGATACCAAGGGAACATTTCATGCAAAGATGAGTTCGATAAAGGACAGAAATGGTATGGACCTAAGAGAAGCAGAAGATATTAAGAAGAGGTGGCAAGAATACACAGAAGAACTATACAAAAAAAAATCTTCATGACCCAGATAACCACGACAGTGTGATCACTCACCTAGAGCCAGACATCCTGGAATGTGAAGTCAGGTGGGCCTTAGGAAGCATCACTATGAACAAAGCTAGTGGAGGTGATGGAATTCCAGTTGAGCTATTTCAAATCCTAGAAGATGATGCTGTGAAAGTACTGCTACACTCAATATGCCAGCAAATTTGGAAAATTCAGCTGTGGCCACAGGACTGGAAAAGATCGGTTTTCATTCCAATCCCTAAAGAAGGGCAATGCCAAACAATGTTCAAACTATGACAAATTGCACTCATCTTCAGTTCAGTTCAGTTCAGTCGTTCAGTCGTGTCCGACTCTTTGTGATCCCATGAATCACAGCACGCCAGGCCTCCCTGTCCATCACAAACTCCCGGAGTTTACTCAAACTCATGTCCATCAAGTCGGTGATGCCATCCAGCCATCTCATCCTCTGTCGTCCCCTTCTCTTCTTGCCCCCAATCTCTCCCAGCATCAGGGTCTTTTCCAATGAGTCAACTCTTCCCATGAGGTGGCCAAAGTATTGGAGTTTCAGCTTTAGCATCAGTCCTTCCAATGAACACCCAGGACTTATCTCCTTCAGGATGGACTGGTTGGATCTCCTTGCAGTCCAAGGGACTCTCAAGAGTCTTCTCCAACACCACAGTTCAAAAGCATCAATTTTTCGGCGCTCAGCTTTCTTCACAGTCCAACTCTCACATCCATAGATGACCACTGGAAAAACCATAGCCTTGACTAGACGGACCTTAGTTGGCAAAGTAATGTCTCTGCTTTTTAAATGCTGTCTAGGTTGGTCATAACTTTCCTTCCAAGGAGCAAGCGTCTTTTAATTTTATGGCTGCAATCACCATCTGCAGTGATTTTGGAGCCCCCAAAAATAAAGTCTGACACTGTTTCCACTGTTTATCCATCTATTTCCCATGAAGTGATGGGACCAGATGCCATGATCTTAGTTTTCTGAGTGTTGAGCTTTAAGCCAACTTTTTCACTCTCCTCTTTCACTTTCATCAAGAGGCTTTTTAGTTCCTCTTCACTTTCTGCCATAAGGGTGGTGTCATCTGCATATCTGAGGTTATTGATATTTCTCCCGGCAATCTTAATTCCAGCTTGTGTTTCTTCCAGCCCAGCATTTCTCATGATGTACTCTGCATATAAGTTAAATAAGCAGGGTGACAGTATACAGCCTTGACGTGCTCCTTTTCCTATTTAGAACCAGTCTGTTGTTCCATGTCCAGTTCTGACTGTTGCTTCCTACCCTGCATACAGGTTTCTCAAGAGGCAGGTCAAGTGGTCTGGTATTCCCATCTCCTTCAGAATTTTCCACAGTTTATTGTGATCCACACAGTCGAAGGCTTTGGCATAGTCAATAAAGCAGAATAGATGTTTTTCTGGAACTCTCTTGCTTTTTCGATGATCCAGCAGATATTGGCAATTTGATCTCTGGTTCCTCTTCCTTTTCTAAAACCAGCTTGAACATCTGGAAGTTCTCGGTTCACGTATTGCTGAAGCTTGGCTTGGAGAATTTTGAGCATTACTTTGCTAGCGTGTGAGATGAGTGCAATTGTGCAGTAGTTTGAGTATTTGTTGTGGTTGCCTTTCTTAGGGATTGGAATGAAAACTGACCTTTTCCAGTCCTGTGGCCACTGCTGAGTTTTCCAAATTTGCTGGCATATTGAGTGCAGCACTTTCACAGCATCATCTTTCAGGATTTGAAATAGCTCAACTGGAATTCCATCACCTCCACTAGCTTTGTTTGTAGTGATGCTTTCTAAGGCCCACTTGACTTTGCATTCCAGAATGTCTGGCTCTAGGTGAGTGATCACACCATCGTGATTATCTGGGTCATGAAGATCTTTTTTGTACAGTTCTTCTGTGTATTCTTGCCACCTCTTCTTAATATCTTCTGCTTCTGTTAGGTCTATACCATTTCTGTCCTTTATCGAACTCATCTTTGCATGAAATGTTCCCTTGGTATCTCTAATTTTCTTGAAGAGATCTCTAGTCTTTCCCATTCTGTTGTTTTCCTCTATTTCTTTGCATTGATCGCTGAGGAAGGCTTTCTTATCTCTCATTGCTATTCTTTGGAACTCTGCATTCAAATGGGAATATCTTTCCTTTTCTCCTTTGCTTTTTGCTTCTCTTCTTTTCACAGCTATTTGTAAGGCCTCCTCAGACAACCATTTTGCCTTTTTGCATTTCTTTTCCATGGGGATGGTCTTGATCCCTGTCTCCTGTACAATGTCACAAACCTCTGTCCATAGTTCATCAGGCTCTCTGTCTATCAGATCTAGTCCCTTAAATCTATTTCTCACTTCCACTGTATAGTATCATAAAGGATTTGATTTAGGTCATACCTGAATGGTCTAGTGGTTATCCCTACTCTCTTCAGTTTAAGTCTGAATTTGGCAATAAGGAGTTCATGATCTGAGCCACAGTCAGCTCCTGGTCTTGTTTTTGCTGACTGTATAGAGCTTCTCCATCTTTGGCTGCAAAGAATATAATCAGTCTGATTTCGGTGTTGACCATCTGGTGATGTCCATGTGTAGAGTCTTCTCTTGTGTTGTTGGAAGAGGGTGTTTGCTATGACCAGTGCATTCTCTTGGCAAAACTCTATTAGCCTTTGCCCTGCTTCATTCCATACTCCAAGGCCAAATTTGCCTGTTATTCCAGGTGTTTCTTGACTTCCTACTTTTGCATTCCAGTCCCCTATAATGAAAAGGACATCTTTTTTGGGTGTTAGTTCTAAAAGGTCTTGTAGGTCTTCATAGAACTGTTCAACTTCAGCTTCTTCAGCATTACTGGTTGGGGCATAGGCTTGGATTACCGTGATATTGAATGGTTTGCCTTGGAAATGAACAGAGATCATTCTGTCGTTCTTGAGATGATCTTACATGCTAGCAAAACAATGCTCAAAATTCTCCAAGCCAGGCTTCAACAGTACATGAACCGTGAACTTCCAGATGTTCAAGCTGGATTTAGAAAAGGCAGAGGAATCAGAGATCAAATTGCCAACATCTGTTGGATCATTGAAAAAGCAAGAGAATTCCAGAAAAACATCTACTTCTGCTTTATTGATTACACCAAAGCCTTTGACTGTGTAGATCACAACAAACTGTGGAAAATTCTTCAAGAGATGGGAATACCAGACCACCTTACCTGCCTCCTGAGAAATCTATATGCAGGTCAAGAAGCAACAGTTAGAACTGGACATGGAGCAACAGATTGGTTCCAAATTGAGATAAGAATACATCAAGGCTGTATATTGTCACTCTGCTTATTTAACTTATATGCAGAGTACATCACACAAAATGCAGGGCTGGATGAAGCACAAGCTGGAATCAAGATTGCCAGGAGAAATATCAATAACCTCAGATATGCAGATGACACCACCCTTATGGCAGAAAGTGAAGAAGAACTAAAAAGCCCCTCAATGAAAGTTAGAGGAGAGAGAAAGTGAAGTCCTTCAGTCATGTCCGAGTCTTTTCGACCCCATGGATTGTAGCTTACCATGTTCCTCCTTGTGGCTCAGCTGGTAAGGAATCTGTCTGCAATGGGGGAGACCTGGGTTCAATCCCTGGGTTGGGAAGATCCCCTGGAGAAGGGAAAGGCTACCTACTCCAGTATTCTGGCCATGGAATGGGTAGCAATGAGTTGGAGAGGTGAAAAAGCTGGCTTAAAACTCAACATTCAAAAACTAAGATTATGGCATCTGGTCCCATCACTTCATTGCAAATAGATGGGGAAAACAATGGAAACAGTGACAGACTTTATCTTTTTGCAGCTTGTGACTGCAGCCATGAAATTAAAAGACGCTTGCTCCTTGGGAGAAAAGCTATGACCAACCCAGACAGCATATTAAAAAGCAGAGACATTACTTTGCCAACAAAGGTCCGTCTAGTCAAAGCTATGGCTTTTCCAGTAGTCATGGATGTGAGAGTTGGACTATAAAGAAAGCTGAGCACCAAAGAATTGATGCTTTTGAACTGTGGTGTTGGAGAAGACTCTTGAGAGTCCCTTGGACTGCAAGGAGATCCAACCAGTCAATCCTAAAGGAAATCAGTCCTGAATATTCATTGGAAGGACTGATACTGAAGCTGAAGCTCCAATACTTTGGCCACCTGATGAGAAGTACTGACTTGCTAGGAAAGATTGAAGGCAGGAAGAGAAGGGGACAACAGAGGATGAGATGTTTGGATGGCATCACCGACTCAATGGACTTGAGTTTGAGCAAGCTCCAGGAGGTGGTGATGGACAGAGAAGCCTGGCGTGCTGCAGTCCATGGGGTTGCACAGAGTTGGACATGACTGAATTGAATGAAAGGACTGTTAAAATAACCCACAAGATAAGTTTGGTAAGAAAAAGTTGATAACCTAAGCAAAGTCAAAACATTCTATTTCCATCAAGTCAACAAAGGACCTCGCTATTCCTCTGTTCTGAGACAGAACCATCCACAGAAAGATTAGAAATTGCACAAGCCCACACTAACCTCTATCTATTCCATCCATGTCATTTTTAAGGTGGAGATCATGAGTCCCGCTGGTCAGGCTGTGAGCTTCCTCTGTTCTTTGTTTTATAATGTGGTGATTGGGCTTTCACACATCTTACCTAACATAATCAGTGAGCCATCTTGTGAGGAAAGCATTGCTATCTCCATCTTGCCCAGGAGGAAATAGAGATTGGGAGAATAAAGTAATTTGCACAAGGCTACCCCTGCCACAGGTGCTAATGCCAGGATTTTAAACCCCAAATTTGTCTGCCTCTTGAGTTTATATTATTTTATTTTCACTGTGACACAATGTCTGGGATCATAAGTTTTGTGAAATCAAAATAAATATCTTTCTAGTTCTGGTGTCAGAATGGAAGGGGATCTCTTTGTTCAGACAAGAACAAAGAGAGGATTTAACTGGTTCTTGTAATTAATAGCAGTGGAAAGAAGCTTCAGTGACAATAGAGCATGGGCAAATCATTTTTTTTTTTCCTGTACCTAAATTTCTGTAGGTGATAACTGGGAATAATAAAACAGAAAACCCCAAGGGGACACTATACAAATCAGTCTAGTGTTTATGACAGGTTAGCAAAAGAACATTAAGAATTCTTATTAGTATATTTCTCCTCTGTGCTAACAAGACTATCATTTTAAAAAAAATCTGGAAATAATAAACAAACTAAATGTTCATAGATAGGACTATGAATATTTTAACTGTGGTATGTTCATGAAATGGAATATAGCAACAGTAGTAAAAATGAATGAACTTCAGCTGCAGACAACAATATGGATGAACTGATGAATGTTAGAAACTTGACAGAAAAAAAATTATATATATTGTGATGCCGCTTTTATACAGCTTAAAAACAAGCAAAACTAAATAAACTGTTTAGGAATGCATCTATATATAGTAAGAGTGTTTTGTTTTTAATGAACGGGAATGCAAATTTAGAAGAGCAGTTATTTTTGTGGAAGAAGTAGAAATAGTGGGGGAGAGCCCAGATATTTATGTTCCAGGCTTTGCATGTTTATATTTTAATATTTTTACAACTTATATATTAATATATATCATATTTATTATTTTGCATATATATATAAAACATTATATAATAAAAATTTAACATAAAAATGTCTTTTCTGTCTATTGTGAAATGAATTGTTAAAAGATATTAAGACCAATCTATTTTCCTTAAAAAGTTAAGAATCTGTAAGAATTGAGAAACAGATCAAGTGAAGTTTGAATTCTGGTACAAAGGACTCAATGCATCTCTCCAGCTAGCCTTTGGAGGGGCCCTTATCAGCTGATACAGCAGTTTCCTGAAACATAGGATCATCCTTCCAATCCAACTCCAAACATCTCATTATTACTGAACTGGCTCATATTAGCCACTGGCTCCCTTCCACCAGATAAGACCATTTGACATATTATATAACCATTTTGAGAATTTAGCTTCTTACTCACCACAACATATCTTCAGTCTGGAACACTGGATGGGCATTTTTCAAACAGTTGGAAAATAATGACCATTATCAGCAACTTCCCATTATTCTTTGTGTCCTTGATGCCACAAGGGAAGAGTTCATGAGAGAACTCAGAAATTCTGGAAAAGCCTTTTGGGTCCTAGATTTATATTTGGCGGTTTTCCTTCTGAGAAAAGTTCCCTGCACTTTTATTGTTGCTTTCTAAGGCAAAATGAAATGACTTGGTTTTTAACCCCTTTAACCCTCATGTCTGTCTTACAGGACATGGAGAAAAGTGGAGAGGAGTGAGGCAGGGAGTGGGGAGGAGGAGGAGAAGTGGGGGAGGGAGGAGAAGGAGAAGGGGTAATTTGGTAGGGGAATATGAAATGGGGAGAGGAAGGGGGAAGTGAAGAAGGGAAGGAAGAAGAGAGTATGGGGGGGGAGGGATGTGGGAAGGAGAGAACGAGGGTAAGGAGGGAGGACAAAGTGACTTAGTCTGCCTCTGGGAATTGGAATTTCAGAATAAGGTAAAGCACCAGGGGGCAGAGGCCTGGAGCACAGGAACTAGATGGGAATCCCAAACATGTGCATATTGAAAAGCTTCATCTCACTAAAAAGAATAATACTTGATCATTCTTGGCCTAGTCCTGCTAGCAACTTCATCGAACAGAGGGCAGAAATGGGACAGACAATTCTTAATACCTGAAAACAGTGGTTTAAATACAAGTGTGAAGAACCTTTGAAGAAATAGCATTATGTATAAGCCCAAAAAGGTCTTGTAGGTCTTCATAGAACCATTCAACTTCAGCTTCTTCAGCGTTACTGGTTGGGGCATAGGCTTGGATTACTGTGATATTGAATGGTTTGTCTTGGAAATGAACAGAGATCATTCTGTCATTTTTGAGATTGCATCCAAGTACTGCATTTCGGACTCTTTTGTTGACTATGATGGCTACTCCATTTCTTCTAAGGGATTCCTGCCCACAGTAGTAGATATAATGGTCATCTGAGTTAAATTCACCAATTCCAGTCCATTTTAGTTCGCTGATTCCTAGAATGTCGACATTCACTCTTGCCATCTCCTGTTTGACCACTTCCAATTTGCCTTGATTCATGGACCTAACATTCCAGGTTCCTATGCAATATTGCTCTTTACAGCATCAGACCTTGCTTCTATCATCAGTCACATCCACAACTGGGTGTTGTTTTTGCTTTGGCTCCATCCCTTCATTCTTTCTGGAATTATTTCTCCACTGATCTCCAGTAGCATATTGGGCACCTACCAACCTGGGGAGTTCCTCTTTCAGTATCCTATCATTTTGCCTTTTCATACTGTTCATGGGATTCTCAAGGCAAGAATACTGAAGTGGTTTGCCATTCCCTTCTCCAGTGGACCACATTCTGTCAGACCTCTCCACCATGACCCATCCATCTTGGGTGGCCCCACATGGCATGGCTTAGTTTCATTGAGTTAGACAAGACTGTGGTCCATGTGATCAGATTGGCTAGTTTTCTGTGATTATGGAAAAGATGTCCTTTTCATTATAGGGAACTGGAATGCAAAAGTAGGAAGTCAAGAAACACCTGGAGTAATAGGCAAATTTGGCCTTGGAGTACAGAATGAAGCAGGGCAAAGGCTAATAGAGTTTTGCCAAGAGAATGCACTGGTCATAGCAAACACCCTCTTCCAACAACACAAGAGAAGACTCTACACATGGACATTACCAGATGGTCAACACTGAAATCAGACTGATTATATTCTTTGCAGCCAAAGATGGAGAAGCTCTATACAGTCAGCAAAAACAAGACCGGGAGTTGACTGTGGCTCAGATCATGAACTCCTTATTGCCAAATTCAGACTTAAACTGAAGAGAGTAGGGAAAAACCACTAGACCATTCAGGTATGACCTAAATCAAATCCCTTATGACTATACAGTGGAAGTGAGAAATAGATTTAAGGGACTAGATCTGATAGACAGAGAGCCTGATGAACTATGGACAGAGGTTTGTGACATTGTACAGGAGACAGGGATCAAGACCATCCCCATGGAAAAGAAATGCAAAAAGGCAAAATGGTTGTCTGAGGAGGCCTTACAAATAGCTGTGAAAAGAAGAGAAGCAAAAAGCAAAGGAGAAAAGGAAAGATATTCCCATTTGAATGCAGAGTTCCAAAGAATAGCAATGAGAGATAAGAAAGCCTTCCTCAGCGATCAATGCAAAGAAATAGAGGAAAACAACAGAATGGGAAAGACTAGAGATCTCTTCAAGAAAATTAGAGATACCAAGGGAACATTTCACGCAAAGATGAGTTCGATAAAGGACAGAAATGATATGGACCTAACAGAAACAGAAGATATTAAGAAGAGGTGGCAAGAATACACAGAAGAACTGTACAAAAAAGATCTTCATGACCCAGATAATCACGATGGTGTGATCACTCACCTAGAGCCAGACATTCTGGAATGCAAAGTCAAGTGGGCCTTAGAAAGCATCACTACAAACAAAGCTAGTGGAGGTGATGGAATTCCAGTTGAGCTATTTCAAATCCTGAAAGATGATGCTGTGAAAGTGCTGCACTCAATATGCCAGCAAATTTGGAAAACTCAGCAGTGGCCACAGGACTGGAAAAGGTCAGTTTTCATTCCAATCCCTAAGAAAGGCAACCACAAGGCTCAAACTACTGCACAATTGCACTCATCTCACACGCTAGCAAAGTAATGCTCAAAATTCTCCAAGCCAGGCTTCAGCAATACGTGAACCGAGAACTTCCAGATGTTCAAGCTGGATTTAGAAAAGGCAGAGGAACCAGAGATCAAATTGCCAATATCCACTGGATCATCGAAAAAGCAAGAGAGTTCCAGAAAACCATCTACTTCTTTATTGATTACACCAAAGCCTTTGACTGTGTGGATCACAATAAACTGTGGAAAATTCTGAAGGAGATGGGAATACCAGACCACCTGACCTGCCTCTTGAGAAACCTATATGCAGGTCAGGAAGCAACAGTCAGAACTGGACATGGAACAACAGACTGGTTCTAAATAGGAAAAGGAGTACGTCAAGGCTGTATACTGTCACCCTGCTTATTTAACTTATATGCAGAGTACATCACGAGAAACTCTGGGCTGGAGGAAGCATAAGCTGGAATCAAGATTTCCGGGAGAAATATCAATAACCTCAGATATGCAGATGACACCACCCTTATGGCAGAAAGCAAAGAAGAACTAAAGAGCTTCTTGATGAAAGTGAAAGAGGAGAGTGAAAAAGTTGGCTTAAAGCTCAACATTCAGAAAACTAAGATCATGGCATCTGGTCCCATCACTTCATGGGAAATAGATGGATAAACAGTGGAAACAGTGTCAAACTTTATTTTTGGGAGGCTCCAAAATCACTGCAGATGGTGATTGCAGCCATGAAATTCCAAGCTTGCTCCTTGGAAGGAAAGTTATGACCAACGTAGACAGTATATTAAAAAGCAGAGACATTACTTTGCCAACAAAGGTCCGTCTAGTCAAGGCTATGGTTTTTCCAGTGGTCATGTGTGGATGTGAGAGTTGGACTGTGAAGAAAGCTGAGCGCCAAAAAATTGATGCTTTTGAACTGTGGTGTTGGAGAAGACTCTTGAGAGTCCCTTGGACTGCAAGGAGATCCAACCAGTCCATCCTGAAGGAGATAAGTCCTGGGTGTTCATTGGAAGGACTGATGCTGAAGCTGAAACTCCAATACTTTGGCCACCTCATGCGAAGAGTTGACTCATTGGAAAGACCCTGATGCTGGGAGGGATTGGGGGCAGGAAGAGAAGGGGACGACAGAAGATGAGATGGCTGGATGGCATCGCCGACTCGATGCACATGAGTTTGAGTAAACTCCGGGAGTTTGTGATGGACAGGGAGGCCTGGCGTGCTGCGATTTATGGGGTCGCAAAGAGTCAGACACAACTGAGCAACTGAACTGAGCTGATAAGCCCAAAAGGCAAGAAAGGTAAAACTGGATGTAGACTTGAAAGTAAACACGTTTCTACTGATTCATAGAAAAGACAGAATCACAGAAGAGATAGTATCAGGGGACTCAAATTCAAGCTTGAAGCTCTAAAAATAGAGTTCTGGCTATGAAATAAGAATACTGTGATAACTGTGAAGAAAGAATTAAAGAAACAAATTTTGCTATGAGCTCAGGTGTTTAAAAGGTTAAGAAATGGCCACAAAACCTCTCCCAACTCACTGTGACTCCAGCGAGGATTTTGGGAATCAAGAACAAAATAAAGGTAGCACAGACTGCAGTCAAAGTTCCAAATTAGAGGGCCAAAAGGCTCTCCTGGTTCTCTCTTGTGCTCCCTACCAGAGTGCCTTGGTCATAGTCTGAGAGATCCCCCTGGCAATTGTCAACTACAAATTGGCACTTACCAAAACATTGCCAACAAGGAATTTGTCATCTGCCTCTATGGAGACTGAGCTCTGTGCTGCTATAGCTGTTGACCTTCAACACCCCTGAGGAGTTCAGGGTGGAGTGAGACACTCTGCTCCAGGGAATCTGGTGGGACAGGTCTTTAGATAGTTGGATGTTTTTAGGAACAGATTTTATGATCTCAATCCTTGCATCTCCTCATATCTAGAGAAGCACTAAATCCTTCATGGTGACATCAGATCCTCATGACTAACAAAAAACCTTTTGTAAAATGGTATTGAACTCCCCCTTCACCAAAACCTTATATATTGACTTTCCCCCACTGCCGCTTTGGAGCAGTCTCTCAGAGCTATCTGAGATGCTGCCTCCCGGGCTGCAGTCCTCATTTTGCCCCAAATAAAACTTAACTCGCAACTCTCAAGTTGTACATCTTTTTTTAATAGACACAATTATGGAAAGAGATCCAGAAAAAAGAAATGTGAGATAGCTGCTCAATGGTCACCAGTATCCAGGTCTTAAATCAAAAGAGTAAAAGGAGTTCTTGATCTTTCTACAAGATCCATCCTGGATTCCCAAAGCAGGTAAGCAGTTAGGGATGCAGACTATGCTAGGAATAGGAGCATGCTTTTACCATCCAGGGTCCTGCTAGGAAACAGATGGCAGGGGAGTACAGCAGGCTACCCCACAATTGTGCCACTTTGGCGTGTGAACTGTTTTTGAGCTGGAGGCAATCGAGACCCAGCAGATTCAAGAAAAGCTTTTACTTCCCCCTAACTACCTAAAATAATTTAAATAGGGGACCTGGCCCAGAAAGAGAGCTATTACCAGATATAGCTTTTTTACCTGAATAACCTATCTGTATAGCAGGGCCAACATCTAATTACCAAACATCTGCTCTTCTTATCCTGTGAAATACTCCCTCTCCCCTTTGTTCAACTTTTTTTTTTTTTTGGCTGGGTGGCTTCCAGGATCTTAGTTTCCTGACCAGGAATTTAACCCAGGTCCTTGGCAGTGAAAGTGTGGAGTCCTAACCACTGGACAACCAAAGAATTCCTGGTTCCTTCCCCTTTGAAACAGCAAGCTCCTATCCCATTTCTTAGCTTGAAATGGGATATAAGCCTCAATTGCCTGCTTTACCCTTGGGTCTCATTCTTTTTATGGTGCTTCCCTAAGTACAAAATTTACTTTGCTTTTCTCCTGCTAATCTGTCATATGTGAATTTGATTCTTAGATCAGCCAAAGAACATAGAAGAGAAAAACGGGAAATTTTTCCATCTCTACAACCATGGGGTAAGTGAGAAGGGATTAATGAAGAACTCTTTAGGGCAAGGTTAAGGTAAACCAAAAAGGAATGGTGCAGTGTCATGGGGTGAGCAACTCCCTGAAAACTGAGGTCTGGGAGGGGGAGCCCAGCACAAAAGCCATTATCAATACAAGAAGACATCTAATGACAAGGAGGGAAATGGGAATCAGACTACATCAACCATCTCTCCCTACTGTCCTCCTCCAATGTCCTACTTGTGCTTCCCACTGCCAGAGGGTAAATGAGCCCAGCGAGGAGGGCCACAGAGAAAGGTAAAGAAAGATGGGGAATAAATAACAGAAGGAAAATGGAACAGCAAATGCAATCGTTCAAAAATTATGAGTATATGCAAAGATTTAGCTACAAGGAGAATCTTCAAAGCATTTGTAAAAGCAAAAATACGGAAATGACCTAAATACTACATAGCGAAAAAAAATTATGTCACTACATGAGGGCAGAGACAATCTTGCCTATTTTTGTATATAAACTACAGCAATTGGAATAATGCCTTGCATAGAAAAATATTCCTTAAACATTAAATATGCTAGTGTAGGGATATATTTATGGACATGGAAAGATGTTCATAATTCAGTTTTAGAAAACAGATTACAAAATAATGTGGTAATGATCCCATTTTGACAGCTGGCTACATAGACAGATAGGGTATGTAGGTTTGGAAAAACATACAAGGAGATAGAATAATTAATGACATTCTGAGGGACACTGGGTTTTGTTTTGTTTGATTTGTTTTTATGCTTCATTTTCTGATATTCCTGTAATGAATGCAAATTCCTTTTATAATAAGAAAATACATCTCTTTTCAGTTTTATTTATAAAACAGTGTTCATTTTCCTTTCTCTTCCCTGTATCATCTCTTGCTCCATAACCCTGAGAGTAGCAGCAGATGGCTGGGCAGGCATGTGGATCAAGGGGAAGGGAGGGAATCCCTCCATATGGGAGTCATGACTCACAGCTTTCACAGCTTGTGGAGCACCAAGGATCAAAATACAGAAGAGTGGTGGGGCCTAGGAAAGCCTCCTGTTTCCAAAGCTTAAATCTTAGGAAGCTGAGAATTATAGTACATGCTGAAAATGACTAAAAAGCATTTTGAAGTTGCATTGGAAGCAAGATAAACCAGCAGAGAAGAACATCACTGCTAAGGAAAGATGTCACATTACCAGATAGCAGGGAGAAGAAGCAATCTATTTCAATTTTACTTTCATGTCAACCATAAATAAGGCTTTCTTCTCCATTTCTCTTTCTTGGCCATCATCATCACCACTGTCACCTTCATCATCATGATCATCACTGCCATTTTCCTCCAAAATCACTACCATCATCTCCATTCTAGATAGTAAACTTTCTCAGTTCAGTTCACTTCAGTTGCTCAGTCATGTCTGACTCTTTGCAACCCCATGGACTGGAGCACGCCAGGCCTCCCTGTCCATCACCAACTCCCGGAGCCTACTCAAACTCATGTCCATCGAGTCGGTGATGCCATCCAACCATCTCATCCTCTGTTGTCCCCTTCTCCTCCCACCTTCAATCTTTCCCAGCATCAGGGTCTTTTCCAATGAGTCAGTTCTTCACATCAGGTGGCCAAAGTATTGGAGTTTCAGCTTCAGCATCAGTCCTTCCAATGAATATTCAGGACTGATTTCCTTTAGGATTGACTGGTTGGATCTCCTTGCAGTCCAAGGGACTCTCAAGAGTCTTCTCCAACACTACAGTTTAAAAGCATCAATTCTTCAGTGCTCAGCTTTATAGTCCAACTCTCACATCCATGCATGACTACTGGAAAAACCATAGCCAAGTAATGTCTCTATTTCTTAATATGCTGTCTAGATTGGTCATTGCTTTTCTTCCAAGGAGTAAGCATCTTTTAATTTCATGGCTGCAGTCACCATCTGTAGTGATTTTGGAGCCCCCCCAAAATAAAGTCAGCCACTGTTTCCATTGTTTCCCCATCTATTTGCCATGAAGTGATGGGACCAGATGCCATGGTCTTAGTTTTCTGAATGCTGAGCTTTAAGCCAACTTTTTCACTCTCCTCTTTCACTTTCATCAAGAGGCTCTTTAGTTCTTCCCTTTCTGCCATTAAGTGTGGTGTCATCTGTGTAACTGAGGTTATTGATATTTCTCCCGGCAATCTTGATTCCAGCTTGTGCTTCCTCCAGCCCAGCGTTTCACATGACGTACTCTGCATATAAGTTAAATAAGTAGGGTGACAATATACAGCCTTGACGTACTCCTTTTCCTATTTGGAACCAGTCTGTTGTTCCACGTCCAGTTCTAACTGTTGCCTTCTGATCTGCATACAGATTTCTCAGGAGGCAGGTCAGGTGGTCTGGTATTCCCATCTCTTGAAGAATTTTCCATAGTTTGTTGTGATCCACACAGTCAAAGCTTTGGTGTAATCAATAAAGAAGTAGATGGTTTTCTGGAACTCTCTTACTTTTTTGATGAGTGAACGGATGTTGGCAATTTGATCTCTGGTTCCTCTGCCTTGTCTAAATCCAGATTGAACATCTGGAAGTTCATGGTTCACATACTGTTGAAGCCTTACTTGAAGAATTTTGAACACCACTTTGGAAAAGGAAATGGCAACCCACTCCAGTATTCTTGCATGGAGAATCCCATGGATGGAGGAGGCTACAGTCCACGGGGTTCGCAAAGAGTCGGACATGACTGAGCGACTTCACTTTCTTTCTTTCCTAGCGTGTGAAATGAGTGCAATTGTGCAGTAGTTTGAACATTCTTTGGCATTGCCCTTCTTTGGGATTGGAATGAAAACTGACCTTTTCTAGTCCTGTGGTCACTGCTGAGTTTTCCAGATTTGCTGGCATATTGAGTGCAGCAGCACTTTCACAGCATCATCTTTCAGGATTTGAAATAGCTCAACTGGAATTCCATCACCTCCACTAGCTTCATTTGTAGTGATGCTTCCTAAGGCCCACTTGACTTTGCATTCCAGGATGTCTGGCTCTAGGTGAGTGATCATACCATTGTGGTTATCTGGGTCATGAAGACCTTTTTTGTATAGTTCCTCTGCATATTGTTGTTACCTCTTCTTAATATCTTCTACTTCTGTTAGGTCCACACCATTTCTGCCCTTTATTGTGCACACCTCTGTATGAAATGTTCCCTTGGTATCTCCAATTTTCTTGAAGAGATCTCTAGTCTTTCCCATTCTATTGTTTTCCTCTATTTCTTTGCACTGATCACTGAGGAAGGCTTTCTTATCTCTCCTTGCTATTCTTTGGAACTCTTCATTCAAATGGGTATATCTTTCCTAAGAGTGGCAAAAAAAACTTCCTAAGAAAACTTTCTAAAAAACTTCCTAAAAAAAGTTCCTAAAAGTGGCAAGAAAACTTCCTAAGAGTGGCAAAAAGGACTTGCGTGCTAAGTCGCTTCAGTCATATCTGACTCTGCAATCCTATGGACTATAGCCTGCCAAGTTTCTCTGTCCACAGGATTCTCTAGCCAATAATACTGGAGTGGGTTGCCATTCCCTTCCCCAGCGGATCTTCCCAGCCCAGGGATCAAAAAATAGGCCTTATCCTTGTATTAATATATATACTGAAACACTTAACAGATGATTCTACATCAGAGAAACACAAAATAAATTGACAAGTATAAAGGTACTCTTATCAAGTAAGCAGAAAACATGATGTTGGTAGGAACAGTTGATATACTGCATGAAAATTTTATATAGTAAGCCAGTATCACAATGGGTCAGAACTTTTTAAATCATGTACTGTCCTCCCAGTATATTTATTTAATATGTATTTATTTATAAATTTTATATGTTTTATGTTATAAAACACATAGAAAATAAAATTTTTAATGAAATCAGTAATATTTGTTTTCCACATCCCAATGGATCATTTTGGGGTTTACACACCCTGTATGGAAGACCACCATCCTAGACAACAGAATGAGAATTGAAAGTTTCTGAAACAAATCTATGATGGTGGCTGTAACCAATAACAGGAGATTAAATATAGATGAAGGTCAAATGTTGCACTTCAATTCCCAAATTGAGCCCACGTTGAGGAATTTTATATGCAAGTACACTACTGTAATACTAACACATCACCAGCAGATGACTTCTAGCTCTAGTAATTGAAGATGGGTGGACTGAGCAGCAAGCAGCATTTCAAGAAAAGCCAACCTTGACAATTATTCAAACGCACCAGATGGTGCCCCATTCTTGCTACTATCACTATGTAACATTGCTGTATTAAATTAGTGTTTTCTTTCTAGGGATTTCTTGAAACAAAATAAGGTTTCAGAGGGCAGGAGCAATATGTGCCTGCTTCCATCACTTTAGGAAACTGCTTTGATACCAAGGCAACCAGAAATTCTGTTACCCAAGAGAGCCCTGCTTTTCATTCCTTTGGGACCAGCATCCCAGCTCTGGGTTGCTGGTTATTAACTGCAGCAGTAGGGGATAAAGGAGCAAGCATCCTTACTAGTTCATCAGTGAGGGTGGTTTCCTTGAACAACTCCACTCAAATCTGAACATTTACATCACAATTTCAGGTCAAAGTATGGAATCTCTGTAGAAACTGCCAAACCCTAAAAGTGGGGTTAGGGCAACCAGAGTGTTTTCTGGGTAGAATATCCTTTGGGCTAGCCACAGTGACTTTGTAGAAAGTTATGGTAGGACAGAGCAGAGAGAACAAAGGCTTTGGGGTCAGACAAACGTGGGATGGACTCCATCCACACTGCCTGTGTGACATCAGGCAAGCTACTGAACTTCTCCATCACAAAAGGCAGTCAGTGAAATGCTTTAAGATTTTCTAGGCTTATTGTGAGTGCTTGAAAGAATATTCATAGAGCATCAGGCACAAGATCCAAGCTTTCCATTCACTCAGTCATGTCTGAGGATGTGAACACCTGAGGCACTTGTTAATAATACAGATATTTCTCCCCTAGAGATTCAGATGTCACAAGCCCAGAGTGAACAAAGGATAAACCAGGGTGAATATTCCATAATTTCCTGCCTTGGGGAAACCTGTTCATTTTAAGAAGTCCCCCTCATCCCCCAGGTGATTATTATTGTCAAAGAAGCTTAGGGATCCCCACACCAACAGTTTTTTTTTTTACCATTGCTGCGCCCACTGCTGTGTCACTGCTATTTTGTTCCTTCCTGCCACCCCACAGCTACTCCAGAGTGCCACCATTTAGAGTCTGCCCACTCTCTTCCACCACGGAAAATTCCCTGCATTTTCTACTCCACTTCCTTCCTCCCACCCTCAGTCAACCTGCTCTCCACCATCTGTCGAGTTGGAAAGGCTGGAGTAGATGGATTTGTGTGAAGGCTTTGAACTGAAAGTGACTTACTGAGTTGCACAGGCCAGGGAGTTTTTCAAAAGAAGTGGCTTAAACTCGAGAGATTCATCCTAAATAATAGCAGTACTGGCCGAGTGGCAAATGTTTTGAGAAGAGGGATCTCTCAATTCCTGCCATGACCTACTTGCTGATTCATCTGCATGTATGTAAGAATCACTGGAGAGCTTGATAAAATACAGATTCTGTTATTAGATACTGGATCTAAGATGGGGCCCCAGATTCTGCATTTCTAACAAGCTCCTGAGTAAGCCGATGCTGTTAGTCCAAGGACATTCTGATTGTCAAGGAGTGGATAATGGTGAAGAAAAGACCTACATCCCCAAAGGAATGGAAATACACCAACAGCTAGAGACTAACATGACCATGAACATCTAGAGTTTGTTAAGTTAGGAAAGCTTCAAGAGACAGGCCTGGTAACAGTACACACACAACCCACAAACACGTCAGAACTTTTCAACACCTTCAATAACTTAAAAATCATTACTTTCCATGAGGGAACATTTCCGTATAGAAATGACAACTAACAGCTCCAAAGTTTATCGTAAAAGCATCTTATGCAGTTATTTTAAAAATCACATCTCAATAATCATAAAAGGCAAGTAGAGGTAAATGTGCTAGTTTTACACATGACAGACAATACAAGAACACCAAGATAATTGTTAACAGAGCCAGTTCTCCTCGAACAAAGAAATTTCCATTTACCTCTATGGCGCAGTCAACTCTACAAACAAAAGGTTTTGAACGAGTTCAACTGGCTTCTGTTGTTAACTTCCTGGAGAAAGGTAAAACACAATGTGAAACAAAAAATGCTGAATGGGAGAAATGGGGACAATGGTGGACAAGTTCTGGAAGTTGAGCAGTAACCTATTTGTAAATCTGGAAGGTCTCTGCAAAGTGGCCACTGACTGATCAAAAAGGTCATACGGTGCAAACTCCATAACTGCAATTGTCTATTGGGAAAACAAGCTCCACCTTAGGTGTGTGACAGTGATGCTTCTAGGGACACTGATATCCATGGTTACAAACATATCATTTGACTCTAAAGCTCCACACATTATCTAGAAAAGCCACCTTTGGTACTCACACAGACCCAGAGCCTCTTCCTAGGTATGTGGAACTTTCTGGAACAAAAGGACAAAGTTGGTTTACAATCTGTTTAAAACTGCCACCACTCTCAAAAGGACCCTGGCTATGCCCAATCTGGAGTCCATATTGCTCTTTTCCCAGAAAGCTTTCCTCCTCTCCCTGGAAACCTGGCTTTTCAGCCTCCAGCTGCTGAGCTACCAGGCGGAGAAAAACAACATCAAGCAATGTCAGGCAGAAATTTTCACTATGTCTGCAGTTCTGCTGGTGCTTGTGGGAAGATAATATTATGTCAACCTTACACAGGGATAGTCTTCTTTGTACACTCCCACTCATCAGATTTTAACCTCTAGTGATTTTTTGAACTAGAAAACAGAGGAATAGCCTCTTTGCTGTTTAGGTTGGGACAAAATGGGATAATTGTGCAGTTTATCTCTGGTATTAAATACATCACTCAGATTTATTTTCGTGTTTTAGCTTTGGGTTGAGCTATAATGCACATACAGGAAAATGCACAAATCATTATGTATGAACAGCTCAGCAAGTATTCACAAACTGATCACACCCTTTGACTCTCCTCCAAACAGGAACTAGAGCACTGGAGCATCCCAGAAGTCCCCTCTGTGCCCTCTGTCAGTCACTATATCCTCCTCTCCCCAGGAATGACTCTCCTGGCTTTTATCACTCTATAGATTAGTTTGGTGTATTTTCAAACTTTAAATATGATTCTAAAAATGGGCTTATTTTTGACACATGAAATTAAAAGGTAATAATATTAATACCAAATTTGTTTAAGTTGCTTGTTTTCATGGTAATTTAAGAGCCCAAAAATTAAAGTTTTAATTTAAAATTAAATTAAATTAAAACTAAAAGTCTCTTTTAGTTCAGTCCAATTGCTATGGACTGGATTGTACACTCCCAAAATTCAAACGTTGACGTCCTAACCACCAAAAGTGACTGTATTTATAGAAACGGCGTTTAGAAGATAATTAAGGTAAAATGAGGTCATAAGGGCTCTGTATAGGACTGTGGCCTTATAAGAAGGGGAATATCACTTTCTCCCCTGTTATGACACAGTAAGAAGACTACCGAAGGCTGTCATCAGCAAGCCAGGAAGACAGGGCTCACGAGGATCCAGATCACCTGGCACCTTGAGCTTGGACTTTCTACCTTCCAGAAATGTGAGAAATGAATTATTGTTGCTTAAGCCACCCAGTCCGTGGTGTTTCGTTATGGCAATCTGACCTCATACATCAATTTTCCCAAAAATGTATGTCACTTTTTTGAGTAATAAATTTATTGCTGAAGACCAGACTCTCCATTTCAAAATAATATTGGGTTTGGTTTGTTTTGTTTTTAGTTTAAAGAGAAGTTGGCATACCAAATTAAATTGCTACTGCCCAATAAGAAAAGTACATTTATTAGATAAACATGCAAAGTCAAGTGGGCCTTAGGAAGCATCACTACAAACAAAGCTAGTGGAGGTGATGGAATTCCAGTTGAGCTATTTCAAATCCTGAAAGATGATGCTGTGAAAGTGCTGCTGCACTCAATATGCCAGCAAATCTGGAAAACTCAGCAGTGGCCACAGGACTGGAAAAGGTCCATTTTCATTCCAATCCCAAAGAAAGGCAATGCCAAAGAATGCTCAAACTACCGCACAATTGCACTCATCTCACACGCTAGTAAAGTAATGCTCAAAATTCTCCAAGCCAGGCTTCAACAGTACGTGAACCATGAACTTCCAGATGTTCAAGCTGGTTTTAGAAAAGGCAGAAGAACCAGAGATCAAATTGCCAACATCCATTGGATCATCAAAAAAGCAAGAGAGTTCCAGAAAAACATCTATTTCTGCTTTATTGACTA
Organism: Odocoileus virginianus; assembly: GCF_023699985.2. NCBI lineage: Eukaryota > Metazoa > Chordata > Mammalia > Artiodactyla > Cervidae > Odocoileus > Odocoileus virginianus. The sequence goes on from NW_027224268.1 coordinate 862,318, forward strand.
TACCAAAGCCTTTGACTGTGTGGATCACCACAAACTATGGAAAATTCTTAAAGAGATGGGAATATCAGACCACCTGACCTGCCTCTTGAGAAATCTGTATGCAGGTCAGGAAGCAACAGTCAGAACTGGACATAGAACAACAGACTGGTTCCAAATAGGGAAAGGAGTACGTCAAGGCTGTATATTGTCACCCTGCTTATTTAACTTATATGCAGAGTACATCATGAGAAACACTGGGCTGGATGAAGCACAAGTTGGAATCAAGATTGCTGGGAGAAATATCAATAACCTCAGATATGCAGATGACAACACCCTTATGGCAGGTGTCATTGAACTTCCAAGGAAAGTGTAAATTTAATAGACGAGAGAGATCTTGCCTTTTTCTCTTTGCACCCCAGCACTTAGTATATAGATCTCCTTCAGTTCAGTTCAGTCACTCAGTCGTGTCTGACTCTTTGCGACCCCATAGACTGCAGCACACCAGGCCTCCCTGTCCATCACCAACTCCCAGAGTTTACTCAAACTCATGTCCCCTGCAGTCACCATCTGCAATGATTTTGGAGCCCCCAAAATAAAGTCTGTCACTGTTTCCACTGTTTCCCCATCTATTTGCCATGAAGTGGTGGGACCAGATGCCATGATCTTAGTTTTCTGAATGTTGAGTTTTAAGCCAACTTTTTCACTCTCCTCTTTCATTTTCAAGAGGCTTTTTAGTTCTTCTTCTTGCCAACAAAGGTCCGTCTAGTCAAGGCTATGGTTTTTCCAGTAGTCATGTATGGATGTGAGAGTTAGACTATAAAGAAAGCTGAGAGCCAAAGAATTGATGCTTTTGAACTGTGGTGTTGAAGAAGACTCTTGAGAGTCCCTTGGACTGCAAGGAGATCCAACCAGTCCATCCTAAAGGAAATCAGTCCTGAATGTTCATTGGAAGGACTGATGCTAAAGCTGAAACTCCAATACTTTGGCCACCTGATTCAAAGAACTGACTCATTGGAAAAGACCTTGATGCTGGGAAAGATTGAAGGCAGGAGGAGAAGGGGATGACAGAGGATGAGATGGTTAGATGGCATCACCGACTCAAGGGACATGAGTTTGAGTAAACTCTGGGAGTTGGTGATGGACAGGGAGGCCTGGCGTGCTGCAGTCCATGGGGTCGCAAAGAGTCAGATACGACTGAGTGACTGAACTGAACCGAGGAGATCTTAGATGCTAAGTGCCGGGGTGCAAAGAGAAAAAGGCAAGATCTCTCTTGTCTATTAAATTTACACTTCCCTTGGGAAGTTCAATCATTCCAAGTCAATGGCAGATATTAATAACTTTGCTAACATAGGTTTAGGTGCCCTGACTTTAAAGTAATGTAATAAAACCCTGTCCTTGCCACTGCCTTTGAAATCAGGGTGGTAGCTGCAGCGCCTCACACTAAAAGTAGACACCCAACACATGTTGTTGAAGAGGAGGCTAGAGGATTTTGAAGTGTAGTTGGAGCAAGAGAGGTGCCAAGAGGTGGCTCTCTTTAATTAACACTCTGTTGGGAAGAATCAGGCTCCCAGTGGAATCACCCATAGTACCCAAAGGGAATGCAGTGATTCTATTTGCAAGCCAGTGTGACAAGAAGTGTTTCCACTGAGTCATATTTTCAAAAGCCATCATTTTCTTCTTCTGTAAACAAATGCCAATTAATGTGTAGGATTTGACTTTCTTAGAGTTGAATAAAAATAACACAGCAACTGGGTGGTATGCAATTTGCCACTTGTGCTTTTAATTTACAAACCTATTGCATGACACTTGTGCTATCAGAGAAACAAGAAATAATTAGAAAGGTAGACTAATAGGGAAAATAAGATGTTTGTGATATCTGGGTCTTCCTCATAGCTCAAAAGGCACTGTTTGTTATACTGCGTCCAAATATAAAACAAATGATCTGTCTCCAACATAAACTAGCCTGAACACCAGCCAAATGAAAGCAGCTGCCACTAGATTAAAAAGTCATTTTCTCAGCCAACTCAGATTAAAAAAGAAACATTTTATGAACATATTTCTTCAACTCTAGCAGATTTTTATTATTCTATGTTTCAGCTGCACATAAAAATAAAAACAGCATCTCCTGGCATGACCATTTGTCAGAAACTTAATTTCAGATAAACAGATGGTGCTAAACTAAAAATATTAGTAGGGTATCATCTGTAAAATTCAAATAATTTTAGTATGTGTTGTTTTTAGTCTTTTTTTTAAACATAGAAATATATTTTTCTAAATCAATCACACCAAAATATAGCAAATTTTCATTTTCAAGGATGTTGAACATGGGTCTTTTGTGTTCCCCATCTCTAGGGGCTCTTGACAAGAAATACATTTAGAATATACTGCTCTTTTTTCACTTCAGGGCCCGGAAATAAATCTGGATAAAATGTTAAAGGGTACACACTGAAGTTAGAATTATCTTTACAGGTTGATTTACTTGCTGTTCAAGACTTGGACACATTTTGAGCACCTGGAGGCCCAAGTTCTACATGCCAATGTCCCAGTGAAAGGAAGCAGATAAAGGAGAAAAGGAGTCACACAGCAAATAGCTGAAAGACAACTTCCCAACTTCCATTAGTTATTAAAACAAAAAATTAAAGCAGTCCCTCCAATCATTCAGTGAAAGTTCTACCCCAGGACCAACAGCCACAGCAATTCCAACTTTGGGACTAACAAAGCATCTGCCTACAATGCGGGAGACCCGGGTTTGATCCCTGGGTCAGGAAGATCCCCTGGAGAAGGAAATGGCAACCCACTCCAGTATTCTTGCCTGGAAAATCCCATGGACGGAGGATCCTGGTAGGCTACAGTTCATGGGGTCGCAAAGAGTCGGACATGACTGAGTGACTTCACTTTCACTTTCAAAGCTCTTACTGACTTAAAGTACAGATTGGATTAGAGTGCATTTCATTATGTACAGCATATATCAGGTTGAACTGCATGAAACTGCAAATACCCAACCAGTTTTGACTGTCATCTATTTCAACCAAATATGGAGACTGTTTCTAAGGACCACTTCATCTCTAACTCTGCCCCTAGTACAAATCAAGAATGTTACTCAATATGTACCAGATTGTATAGGAGGTGCTTGGCCATTTGGGTCTGCTTCCTTGCCCTTAGAAAACTATTCTTTTCCTCGTTGGTCTAATCAGATCTAATTCTCTAGCAGAACAGAGCTTTTTCAAAACCAAGGCTTTGGACATCTTTGGAGCATAGGTTTCAGGGGGATCAGTGAAAACTTAGATATTATATACATAATTGTGTGTGTGTGTTTTGGAGTTGGGATTGGGCAAGAGAAGTGAGTTCATGATATTTACCAGCTTTAAGAGAAAAGAATGGGTCAAAATTGTTAGCTGCTCGAAAATCCTGCTTTGTCCCTGAAAACTCTGGCTTACGTTGATCGCACCCTGAAAGCAGTTCTGAAAGACTTAGTGTACTTAAACGTAAATTGACTCACATGCTATTAATACTTGCTGATTTGAGAAATGTCTTCTCTTACAGATCAGATAGAAAGTTCCAAGAGGTATAGCTCTTTTATGCTTCTTGTATCTCCCCTTAGTTTCCAGCACACAGGTTTAATCTTAAAGGTTAATTAAAAATTTTTGTTAACAAATAACATGTCATTGTTCCTTAAATTATTAAAAATTTGAGTTTTCTAGTGAAAATTCATCTACCATCACATACTTCTACATTTCTATAGTTTACAATTGGATTTGCTTATTGTTCACATGAATGTTTCTATTTGTAAAAAGAACAGTAAAAATTATAAAAATTATTATTCAAAAAACATAATTAAGAGTGTAAATTTGATATCAAAAGTTTATTGTAATGATATGTAAAAAGTTGCATCTGCCCCTGCTGCCACCAGCATCCATAGTTATGAGTTAACTGGTTCAGATAAATAAACAGCTTTGGCATTACTTTTCTGAGAAATGGAAGAAGGCCAAGCCCTATTTGGAAATATATTGGTAGCCTTAAAGGGATTTAAAATACACATATACAATTTTCTTGAGTTTATACTATCTTAGATGAATGACTCTATAAGGCAAGATTTCTCAACCTTGGTGAAAGTGAGTCGCTCAATCGTGTCGACTCTTTGCGATCCCATGGACTATACAATCTATGGAATTCTCCAGGCCAAAATACTGGAGTGGGTAGCCTTTCCCTTCTCCAGGGGATCTTCCCAACCCAGGGATTGAACCCAGGTCTCCCACATTGCAGGCGGATTCTTTACCAGCTGAGCCACAAGGGAAGTCCAAGAATACCGGAGTGGGTAGCCTAGTCCTTTGCCGGGGGATCTTCCTGACCCAGGGATCGAACCGGGGTCTCCTGAATTGCAGGTGGATTCTTTACCAACTGAGCTATCAGAGAAACCCTCTCAACCTTGGTACTACTGGCATTTTGGACCAGATAATTCTTTGTTGTGGGGCTGTCCTGTGCAGTGTCGGATATTTAACAACATCCCTGGCTTTTACCCACTCAGTGCCAAGGTAAGCCCTCCTTCAGCTAGGACAACCGAATATATCTCCACTCATTGCTAAATGTTGGGAGGGGGCAAAATCACCCCCAGTTAAGACTCAAGAAGACTTACTTAACCTTTTTACTCAATAGCTAACCTATCCCATGTGTTTTTCCTTGCCTCATGAAGAGGAGAACCTCACCAGAAATAATAAAGTATTTCCTCAAAAGTTTTCTGTTAGGGTTGCCAGATTTAGCAATTAAAAATAGAAGATGCAGGCAGGGAGGAGGGAGGGGGTTTCAAGCTGGGGGGACACATGTATACCTGTGGCTGATTCATGTTGATGTATGGCAGAAACCATCACAATACTGTAAAGTAATTATCCTCCAATTAAAATAAATTAATTAATTTAAAAAAGATGCCCAGTTAAATCTGAATTTCAGATAACAATGAGCAATTTTTTGTACAAACATGTCCCAAATGTTGCGCAGTATTTAATTTGGCAACTTTATTCCCAGTGAAATACTAAAATCATAAATAAATTGCCAATTCATGACAGAAATTCAAAACAGGATTAAATAGTTACTGTGACTCTTTTCTACTCCAATGCTGTATTGAAGTGATGAGAACTGGACTGTGTTGCAAATAAGTCACTTTGTTGTTGTTTTTGTTATTGTTGTTAAAAAATAATAAATAATAATAATATACTTCACAGCAGGTCATAGTGAAAATAGCACTTACTTTGGAACCAAGCAGCTCTGAGTTGAAACTTGACAGTCATTTTTGAAGGTGTGAACTTTGACAAGTTAACTTCTGAGTCTCTACTTCCTCTTTTATTAAAAAAAAAAAACCTCACAGGGGTGGGAGAGGGAATTATAAATTCCGTTACTGAGTAGTTGTGTGAGTCTGTGATGAAGTGAGGTAGCTTTTTAAAGATGAAGTGAATAATATTAATACATAACATTGCTGGCACTTGGCACTCTCTGGATGTGTGGGGATGATGACCAAGGACTCCAGGAGGCTGTGGACAGGATGTTCTTCTGGTGCTGCTCCTACCCCAGATGTAATCTCATAGGCCCCAAGCAAAGGCCCCAGGCAGCACCTACCAGGGGGCAAAAGAGGAAGTTGAATTGCCCATTCACCCATAGCTGCACCTGACCAATAATAGCTGAACTACCCACTCAGTAAAGTATTAGTTGCTCAGTCATGTCTGACTCTTTGTGACCCAGTGGACTATAGCCCACCAGGCTCCTCTGTCCATGGAATTCTCCAGGCAAGAATACTGGAGTGGGTTGCCATTTCCTTCTCCAGGGGATCTTCCAACCCAGGGATTGAACTCAGGTCTCCCACATTGCAGGCAGATTCTTTACCATCTGAGCCACTAGGGAAGCCCATGGGGCTGGTAGCAATACTGAGCAGAGAAGCATGAAAAACTGAGGAAAAAAAGAGAGAACCACAGCCTGACATTTGTAAGGCTATGGTTCAACTCCTAAAATGCTCTTCTCAAAATAGCTTTTCACTCAGATTTTTCCACCTTGCAACTGGTCTGACAATGTAGAAGATATATTGAGCTTTTTAAAAGATTCTTCCCTGTATTTCTATTTCTTCATTCCCAAAAGGAATGGGTGGGGCAAGTGAACTCTAATATTCATTCCAAGTTTGAAAAACTATGTGACTCATCCTTTCAAAGGGCTTCCCTCATGGCTCAGCTGGTAAAGAATCCACCTGCAGTGCGGGAGACCTGGGTTTGATCCCTGGGTTGGGAAGATCCCCTGGAGAAGGGAAAGGCTACCCACTCCAGTATTCTGACCTGGAGAATTCCATGGACTGTATAGTTCATGGGGTTGCAAAGAGTCGGACACGACTGAGTGACTTTCACTTCTCACTTCACTTTTCCTTTCAGAGGCCCAACTGAAGCTGGCTCCTCCTGAAGGGTTCTGCTCTGGAAATCCTTCCAGCATTAACCTCTCCCTTAGCTTTTACTGTCTCTATCAGCCATTAAAGCAAATAATCTATCACAAGCTACTTCATACTTTAAAAGATTATATTACCTGCATAATGTATACAGAATAATAAAATAAATATCTATGTATCCACTGCTCAATCTAAGAAATAATGTTATGGATGTTTTCAAGGCCCCTATTTGTATCCCTTTCACTCCTAGAAGTGAAAGGGATACAGATTTTTGTTAACTATGTATCCCTTTTTTACTACTTCCTTGCTTTTCTTAATAATTTTATAACATATATCTATCCCTAAAGAGTATTCGTTTAAAGTTGTTGCTTCTGAATGTTATATCTGTGTTTTCACAATTTATATATTCTATATTCTGTGACTTCTTTTACTCATTAGTGTATTTGTGAGACAGCCATGTTGATGGGTGAAATTCTAGTTCAATCATAATCACCAGCTCCATCACATTCTATTATTGAATATACTACCATTTACTTATTCATCATTCTGGTCAGTGGACTATTAGGCTGTTTTCAGTTTGCTGCTATTTTGAATAATGCTGTGGTGGCCATTTTATTCTTTATGTCTCCGGGTGCAAAGAGACCAGGGTTTCTTAGGGTAGGTACATCTTGTATTCTCTCAGGTCAGTTCAGTCACTCAGTCATGTCTGACTCTTTGCATCCCCATGGACTGCAGCATGCCAGGCTTCCCTGTCCATCACCAACTCCTGGAGTTTACTCAAACTCATGTCCATTGAGTCGGTGATGCCATCCAACCATCTCATCCTCTGTCGTCCCCTTCTCCTCCCACCTTCAATCTTTCCCAGCATCAGGGTCTTTTCAAATGAGTCAGTTCTTCGTATCAGGTGACCAAAGTATTGGAGTTTCAGCTTCAGTATCAGTCCTTCCAATGAATATTCAGGACTGATTTCCTTTAGGATGATGGACTGGTTGGATCTCCTTGCAGTCCAAGGGATTCTCAAGAGTCTTCTCCAACACCACAGTTCAAAAGCATCAATTCTTCAGCACTCAGCTTTCTTTATAGTCCAACTCTCACATCCATACATGACTACTGGAAAAACCATAGCTTTGACTAGATGGACCTTTGTTGGCAAAGTAATGTCTCTGCTTTTTAATATGCTGTCTAGGTTGGTCATAACTTTTCTTCCAAGGAGCAAGCGTCTTTTAATTTCATGGCTGCAGTCACCATCTGTAGTGATTTTGGAGCCCCCCAAAATAAAGTCTGACACTGTTTCCACTGTTTCCCCATCTATTTCCCATGAGGTGATGGGACCAGATGCCATGATCTTAGTTTTCTGAATGTTGAGCTTTAAGCCAACTTTTTCACTCTCCTCTTTCACTTTCATTGAGAGGCTCTTTAGTTCTTCTTCACTTTCTGCCATTTAGTTCTTCTTCGCTTTCTGCCATAAGGGTGGTGTCATCTGCATATCTGAAGTTATTGATATTTCTCCCGGCAATCTTGATTCCAGCTTGTGCTTCATCCAGCCCAGCATTTCTCATGATGTACTCTGCATATAAGTTAAATAAGCAGGGTGACAATATACAGCCTTGACATACTCCTTTCCCAATTTGGAACCAGTCTATTGTTCCATGTCCAGTTCTAACTGTTGCTTCTTGACCTGCATACAGATTTCTCAGGAGGCAGGTCAGGTGGTCTGGTATTCCCATCTCTTTAAGAATTTTCCACAGTTTGTTGTGATTCACACAGTCAAAGACTTTGGCATAGTCAATGTTTTCCAAAGGGGTTTACCAATTTACATCCTCACCAGCAGCCTATCAGTTCTCCTTGCTGTATGTCTTCCACCCAGGATACTGTGAGAGCAAATAAAATCAATTTCTCTGCTTACAGTGAGCAAAGAGACCATTCTCTTACCCACCCCTTTTCTTAAGAGTTCTTCCTAAAACATAGGGACAGAATGAATCTGAGCCCTCATTCTAAACTTTGGAATAGAGATAAATCTCTCTACGAGTTAAGCCCAGTCTCCAGTCTTTACAACAGAGTTATCTTCAAGGCCAGGAGCAAACAGACTTGTAAATAAACGCATACCTCTGGAATTAGCTAAGGGGTTGGTAGGAGACTTTCAGAAGGCACAGTCCTTTGTCTCTCCAGGAGATAAGAGAAGTCATTGCTCTTTCTTCTGCTCTGCTCTATAAATTACATGAGACTTTGTCCTAATTTGTAGTCTCTTGCATGGACCACCTGCATCATGTGTTTTCTCTCTTCTAAAATTGATATGGAGGAGGTCTTGCTGGCAGGATTGTTTTGTTTCTCCAACATATTACTCTTTCATCCATTATTAAAATAATTTTTAAATTTTGGGAATAAATTTAGATTTGCAGAAAAATTGTAACAATAGCATAGAGAGTTCCCATGCACCCCTAATTTCCACTTACTGGAAATTTTTATTAGTTGATGTATATTATACATAGTATTTATATATATATTTGCTCATATGCATTTTTGTTTACATAAGGGTCTGGGCAAGGTGCTGCTCTAGGTTTCAGTACTTACTATAAGACCTTAACAATAGGAAGAAAGGCCCTAGTTGAATTTGAAGGCAGAGGTGGGAGAGGGCCAAATTGTTCCCTTAAGAAAATGAAAGGAATTTATATTTGTCTTCTGAGAGGAATGAAGCAGAAAACGGGAAGGAGAAGAAAATTTAACAAGGACACAAGCTGATACGGAGCTGCAGAGGAGGCCAAGCAATTGTTTTAAGAACCAGGATATTGAATGTTAATTTTAAGTTTTGTCCATTCTAAAGCTGGGATGCACAAAAATCAGTTTAGCCACATGCCCAATGGCGCAAGCAAGGCCAGAACCAAATATTCTATCCTAGGATGAAATTCCATACATAAAATTTTATTTTACAATATTAAAATTTTATTATTAAAAGTTATAGTCATTTTTTTTAAGTGCAATGGTTTACTGTAGCTATAGAAACATTTGGGCTCAGACAGCTGCTGGCCTGCTCTTTCAACCACTGCACCATCGTTTGTAATTTTGTACCAAAGGGATATTCACTTTCAAGTGTGGTCAGAACAGGTACACCATGTTTTTGGCCAGCATCACCTGCATGAACTTCTGCCCCTAGTGATGCCATCACCGATTTATTAAGTTTGTTTCCTAATAGTAATTGACCAAGGTCAAAATTTACCTCCTAGAGTCCAAAGTTAGGTCGACGGTGACAGTGCAATTTCACTGAAGCAGGCTCAACCAACTGAGCTTTGTGCAAGATTTAAAGAAGGTAATTTGTGAATATTTTCAGGAGCTGCCTTAAGATTGTTTTTCTTGCTTTGGTTTTTTATTTCTAATATGTGTTCAGCACTTACAATGCTTCACATGATCACAGGAGATAAATTTGTCCTCAAACCTTGGATCTGGAAATGTGGCATTGGAGCAAGTAATTGGCTTTCAAGATGACAAAACTATCTCTGAATTTCCACCTGCATCTCAGCTTTCATTGCATTCACACCAATTTCAGCATCTTCACTGGAGAAAAATGATAGAGGTATCTCTCCAGCAAGTCATGGAGAAAACACTTGCAGCTTCAAGGCACATCAGGCTGGTTAACTGCTTCAGTAGCTTTCAGCAAATAACTACCTTCTCTGCAAATAACTGCTGGCTGCTAATAAGCCCTGCTCTGTTGGTATCGTTATCTTCAAAACACAGAATTAAGGTTCATTGCCCAAGTAACATTTTTTTTAAATGCGTTAATGCTGCTTTTATATCTTGTTTGGCCTGCAGTTTGGAAAGCACCTTGCACACTGTTTAGGGAAGGAGTTCTCATTTATTAAAGGCAACAATGAGTTAAACTAATACTTCCTCAGCTTTAGTGATGCCCAGGGATTCTGATTTGGTAGCTTGGGGTAGGACCCACATTTCTTTTAAGATTTATTTATTTTTGGCTGTGCTGGGTCTCTGTTGCTGCATATGGGCTTTCTCCAGTTGCAGAGAGCGAGTGGGGGGCGACTTTTGCTTGCAGTGCATGGGTTTCTCATTGCAGTGGCTTCTCGTTGTGGAGCACAGGCTCTAAGGCGCTCAGGATTCAGTAGTTGTGGCTCACAGGCTTAGTTGCCTTGCAGCATGTGGAGTCTTCCTGGACCAGGGATCTAACCCATGTCCCCTGCATTGGCAGGCAGATTCTTAACCACTGTACCACCACTGAAGTCCAAAAATTCACATTTCTAATGAGTTCCCAGGAGCTCCAACTGCTGGTAAGGGGCCTGTACTTGGAACAGCTCCAAGTTAAATCATGACCTTATCCCCACCCACTGTCTTCCGTTGTGGGTCTGGTTTGCTGCAGGGGTGTCCATCTACTTTTCTTATTTTGCCAGCTTCTAAACTTCTTTCCAAGGAAACCACTTAGTCTTCTATTTTTTTTTAACAACTTCATTGAGATATAATACACATACCATATAATTCATCCATTTGAAGTGTACAATCCAATGGTTTTTACTATATCTACAAAGTTATGCAACCATCATCATAATTTTAGAATATCTGCATCATCTCAAAAAGAAACTCTCTTTAACTCTCACCACCACCTCTCTCCAGGCCCTGGCAACCTCTAATCTTCCTAATGTCTTTATGAATGTACCTATTCTAGCCATGTCATAGAAATAGAACAACAGTCACCCTCTGTCCTTAAGTATTTTCATGAAGGGACAGGAACACAGCAATATTTGTCATGACTAAACATGATCAGAAAAACAACCCTGTTGGACACCATTCTTTAAAAGACAAGGCCCTCAAAGATCTAAACAGACATTTCTCCAAAGAAGGCATACAGATGGCTAACAAACACATGAAAAGATGCTCAACATCACTCATTATCAGAGAAATACAAATCAAAACCACAATGAGGTACCATTACACGCCAGTCAGAATGGCTGCTATCCAAAAGTCTACAAGCAATACATGCTGGAGAAGGTGTGGAGAAAAGGGAACCCTCTTACACTGTTGGTGGGAATGCAAACTAGTACAGCCACTATGGAAAACAATGTGGAGATTCCTTAAAAAACTGGAAATAGAACTGCCATATGACTCAGCAATCCCACTCCTGGGCATACACACCAAGGAAACCAGATCTGAAAGAGACATGTGTACCCCAATGTTCATCACAGCACTGTTTATAATAGCCAGGACATGGAAGCAACCTAGATATCCATCAGCAGATGAATGGATAAGAAAGCTGTGGTACATATACACAATGGAATATTACTCAGCCATTAAAAAGAATACATTTGAATCAGTTCTAATGAGATGGATGAAACTGGAGCCCATTATACAGAGGGAAGTAAGCCAGAAAGATAAATACCAATACAGTATACTAATGCATATATATGGAATTTAGAAAGATGGTAATGATAACCCTATATGCAAGACAGAAAAAGAGACACAGATGTATAGAACAGACTTTTGGACTCTATGGGAGAAGGCGAGGGTGGGATGATCTGAGAGAATAGCATTGAAACATGTATATTATCAAGTGTGAAACAGATCACCAGTCCAGGTTGGATGCATGAGACAAGTGCTCAGGGCTGGTGCACTGGGATGACCCAGAGAGATGGGATGAGGAGGGAGGTGGGAGGGGGGTTCAGGATGGGGAACACATGTAAATCCATGACTGATTCATGTCAATGTATGGCAAAAACCACTATAATATTGTAAAGTAATTAGCCTCCAACTAATAAAAATAAAGGAAAAAAAAAAAAAAAAAGACAAAGCCCTTGAGGATGCTCTCTTCCTGAACAGGGTCAGTTAGTGGTGTTAGTGGCGAAGGTTATTTGGATTTTGAAGGTTTACTGCTGTGGTGGCATCTATTTACCTTATGTGGCCATCACTCCACCTTGTGAGAACGATTTATTCTGTCTTTTGGAGGACTCATCTTCACTGGTCCAATGGTGTGATTGTAATGGTGCTACTAGTTATAATACCCTCTTTCCAACTCCCATCACTCCACCTCTTTAACCCATGTTATGGACTGAATGTTTGTGTCTGTCCAAAATTCATATATTGGAACCCTAACCCTGAATGCATGGGCTTTAGGAGGCAGAGCCTTTCTTTCAGAAGTGATTAAGTCATGAGGTGGAGCCCTCATAAATGGGATTAGTGCTCTCATAAAAGAGAGCTTGCTTCTCTCTGCTCAGTGCTAAGTAAGAAGGTGGCCAACTGTAAAGCAGAAAGAAGGCTCTCATGATGGCACGCTAATCAGAACTCCCACCATTTAGAATTCTGGGAAATAAATGTTGCTTAAGCCACCCAATACATAATATTGTTATAGCTGCTTGAGCTAAGACCACTCAATTCATAGGAGAGGATACACGATCCAAGTTTGCTCTGTCAGAGGCCTTCCCTAGATATTTTCAAATCTGTCCTAAGGGAATGAAACTACTGGGAGAATGTGAGCCTTGATCTGCCATCAATCAAGAGTTTCAACCTCATGGTTGATATAGGCAGGGAGTCAGAATCTCGAGGAGATGGGGTTCCAATCTTGTCCCTGAGGTTCCCACGTTCTTGCTTCCCTAAGAGTTGGGTTTGTTCATTCAGACTCTATTCTAGAAGTATGGAATAAACCTCAGGCAGGTCTGAAGGCTCAGACCTAGAAACTTGTGGTAAGTTAACCTTTAATGCTACCAGTCTCATGGCAAATGAGGGGTGTGCCTACTTCTTATACCTTCTATCTGCTTATATCTCTGTGTCTTACTTCTCATATACAGTGAGCAGGCAAGCAGATAGCAGGTTCTCTCCAGTATGACTGAAAGGGGCTAAGAGAGTAAAAAGACCCCAAGGGTAGAGAAGAGCAAAGTTCTCAGTCTGTGCTCAATATCCTTAAAGGGATCCTGGAGGAATAAGGATGCAAGCCACATAGTCTCCTGCTTTGTGAGGTTGCTGGGTGCAGCTGTCTTTGTATCTTTTGATATCAGAGAAAACACATTCCTTTAACTGTGTTATGGGCATCTTTCCACCAATCACAACACTGCCCCACTGAGACACAGTGCGCAATGAATTATCCCAAGATCTTGCCAATAAATCCCTTTTAACCTAAAGTCCTTGGTTTGCTTTACCATCTGTTTTGAAAAGTTCCAACTATATACAACTACTGATGCTAAGAAATTTAGTTGTCAGCCTGCTTATCTAAAGATAAGGCATTCACTATACTTTCGCATAAATGTGACTGTCAGGCTGAACACCATGTACCGGCTACCAACCCTAGAGGAGGACTCCAAGCACTTCTACCTACTGTGTGTTAGGTTGGAGTTGCCAAGGAAAACACAAGACAGTCAAACACCAGATGGAATGATGCTTTACTTACATAGAGAGGAAACAGAGCAAGATCAGCTTCAATAGTGGGTTTCAGCCCCTTGTGGCCAGCAGGCCTCAGGGCAGCCAACACAGAGCAATTGGTCTATGCACACCCCTCTTGTGCTGCAACAGAAGGATCCTGACCTCTTCCTGTGGAATCTGAAATATTGAAAGCCGGGTGCCTGTCTGTGGGCCCTTAACACCCATACTTAGGCACCATCGACACTCTGTGAGCATAAAACAGGGAAAGATACTCCATACAAGACAGAAAGACCCGTACAGACTGTGTAGGCTATTTACCTCTTGGTAAGGAAGTGTTCCAGACCCAAAGTGAAAGTGTTAGTTGCTCAGTTGCCCAAGGCTCTTTCTTATTTGGCTGAGCAGAGGGTCAAAAGATTGCTTTTTGATCCTGTCTTTATCCAAAACAATCATATTTACTTGGAAACTGGCTTTCGAGATACAGAAACCCCAACTCAGAACTGGCTCACACAACTAATAAAGTTCAGTAGTAAGAGTCTCAGCTCCATTTATTTGTGACTTTTTGCTCTGCCTTCTTATGCAATACTGTCACCATTTTAAGACAGGTATTCCTTATGGAAGCAAAACAGGTGCACACTTTGTCTCTCCTTAAACTCTTCTCTACTTGGACAAACTCAGCATTCTTGAAACAAAGGGGAAGGCGTTAAGGCTGCCACTTGTTGCGAGAGACAATCTCAAAGTTTGACATGTTTTTCTGGGCTCTGCTTTCACTTAGTTTTAGTTTGATAATGGTTGAATTCAATTGTTTACCGAGTATTGTCAATGAAAGAACACAGCCCTGCTTCAAAGAAATTGAGTCTTCTAGTCAACACACAAATAGTTACTCTGAATATAATAGAGAATGCTAATTTAAAAGTAACCCAAGAAACCCAGAAGAGGGTACTTAGTCTAACCTAGAGTGCTATAACCCTAGATGAGGCCACGGCAACCCACCCTAGTATTTTTGCCTGGAGAATCCCATGGAGAGAGGAGCCTGGTGGGCTACAATCCATGGGGTCACAAAGAGTCAGACATGACTGAAGTGACAGCACAGCACAGAGTGCTATAAAGGCTTCCTGGTGAACATTTTACCTGCACTTTGAAGATATTTCCACTTGGGACTTCAACTCCACACAGACACTCTTATGAGGGCAACGCCTGTCACCACAGTATCCACTTATCCCGGCAGGGACTAGCTCTCATGCCAACCTAAATCTGTTCCAGAAGAAGTCATTGCATAGTTGTATTTTAACTGGTTTGTGGTTTTCTTGTTTCCATTTTCAGTCAGTTGTTTGTTCTTTTCATATACTCTCTTTCCTCAACTTCTGACAGTGTAATAATTCAATCCTGCTCTCCTCCATTTGTTCTTACAGCTCTCTACCTTCTACATCTACATGTGAAAACTTAATTTTCATTGTCCAATGGAGACACAGAAGTATGGAGACACAGAAGTACTTTTCAAAGCAAGTTTGACAACACGGGGAAGGTGAGAACTGACATTTATTAAGCACAAACTGTGTGCCAGGCACAAGAGTAGGCTTTTAAACAGATGGAGAAACATACCGTGTTCATGGATTGGAAGAATCAATATTGTCAAAATGGCTATTCTACCCAAAGAAATCTATAGATTCAATGCAATCCCTATCAAGCTACCAATGGTATTTTTCACAGAACTAGAACAAATAATTTCACAATTTGTATGGAAATACAAAAAACCTCGAATAGCCAAAGTAATCTTGAGAAAGAAGAATGGAACTGGAGGAATCAACCTGCCTGACTTCAGACTATACTACAAAGCCACAGTCATCAAGACAGTATGGTACTGGCACAAAGACAGAAATATAGATCAATGGAACAGAATAGAAAGCCCAGAGATAAATCCACGTACCTATGGACACCTTATCTTCGACAAAGGAGGCAAGGATATACAATGGAAAAAAGACAACCTCTTTAACAAGTGGTGCTGGGAAAACTGGTCAACCACTTGTAAAAGAATGAAACTAGAACACTTTCTAACACCATACACAAAAATAAACTCAAAATGGATTAAAGATCTAAATGTAAGAACAGAAACTATAAAACTCCTAGAGGGAGAACATAGGCAAAACACTCTCCAACATGAATCACAGCAGGATCCTCTATGACCCACCTCCCAGAATATTGGAAATAAAAGCAAAAATAAACAAATGGGACCTAATGAAACTTAAAAGCTTTTGCACAACAAAGGAAGAAAAGACAGCCCTCAGATTGGGAGAAAATAATAGCAAATGAAGCAACAGACAAAGGATTAATCTCAAAAATATACAAGCAACTCCTGAAGCTCAATTTCAGAAAAATAAATGACCCAATCAAAAAATGGGCCAAAGAACTAAACAGACATCTCTCCAAAGAAGACATACAGATGGCTAACAAACACATGAAAAGATGCTCAACATCACTCATTATCAGAGAAATGCAAATCAAAACCACAATGAGGTACCATTACACGCCAGTCAGGATAGCTGCTATCCAAAAGTCTACAAGCAATAAATGCTGGAGAGGGTGTGGAGAAAAGGGAACCCTCTTACACGGTTGGTGGGAATGCAAACTAGTACAGCCACTATGGAGAACAGTGTGGAGATTTCTTAAAAAACTGGAAATAGAACTGCCATATGACCTAGCAATACCACTTCTGGGCATACACACTGAGGAAACCAGATCTGAAAGAGACGCATGCACCCCAATGTTCATCGCAGCACTGTTTATAATAGCCAGGACATGGAAGTAACCTAGATGCCCATCAGCAGACAAATGGATAAGGAATCTGTGGTACATATACACCATGGAATATTACTCAGCCATTAAAAAGAATTCATTTGAATCAGTTCTAATGAGATGGATGAAACTGGAGCCCATTATACAGAGTGAAGTAAGCCAGAAAGATAAAGAACATTACAGTATACTAATGCATATATATGGAATTTAGAAAGATGGTAATGATAACCCTATATGCAAAACAGAAAAAGAGACACAGATGTACAGAACAGACTTTTGGACTCTGTGGGAGAAGGCGAGGGTGGGATGTTTCGAAAGAACAGCATGTATATTATCTATATAGTGAAACAGATCACCAGCCCAGGTGGGATGCATGAGACAAGTGCTCGGGCCTGGTGCACTGGGAAGACCCAGAGGAATCGGGTGGAGAGGGAGGTGGGAGGGGGGATCGGGATGGGGAATACATGTAACTCCATGGCTGATTCATGTCAATGTATGACAAAACCCACTGCAATGTTGTGAAGTAATTAGCCTCCAACTAATAAAAATAAATGAAAAAAAAAAAGAGTAGGCTTTTTAGCATCCATTTAATTCTCAGAGAAGTCTGTGAGATACATATAGTATCCCTGTTTTACAAATGAGGAAACTGAGCCCCAGAGAAGATATGCTACTCACAGAATTCTATACAGCTGCTTAGTGGAGTGGCTGCATTCTCTACATAAGGCTACCTGATTTCAAAGTTTTTCCAAAGCTACATTCTTTTCATTACCAAGTGATTTAAATTTTCATTGCAAGAAAAATCATCTGGAGAGGTTACACACGCACACACACACACACACACACACCAAGACCTTGGCCCCACATCTAGAGATCCTTATTTCAAATGGGGGTGGGGCCAGTATTTTCCTTCAAATCTCCTTGGATGATTCTAATGAGAATCCAGGCTTAAAACAAATTGTACTAGAATGTTGTTGCCTCCCAAACCATATCAATAAATTTCATGAAACCTAGCAGAGGCTGGACAGCACTTCAATCTCAACATCTAAAAATAGCTAATAGTGGCACCAATATACAGTATTAAAGGAAACTGAGGGTAATTTCACCTAGAATGCTTTACCCATGCAAAGTGTTTATAATCGGCCTGGGACCA
Organism: Odocoileus virginianus; assembly: GCF_023699985.2. Lineage (NCBI taxonomy): Eukaryota > Metazoa > Chordata > Mammalia > Artiodactyla > Cervidae > Odocoileus > Odocoileus virginianus. The sequence goes on from NW_027224268.1 coordinate 879,999, forward strand.
AGATAGACAGCACAAATCAGACTCCGGAAGCCTGCTCTTGACTCTGCTTCTGAGCCTGTGTATGACGGTTGCCCTCTCAGCACACACTGCAAATGCCCTGCCCCATGTCCCCCTGGCAGGGCCTGGGTCACCTGCAGCTGTTGGGAAAGACAGTCTTGCTCCTGCTGACAGCTCTTCTCCTCCAGCAACCACCCATGTCTTTCTCCATCTCTGCCCCAGGGCTTCACTAGTACCTTGAGCACGGGTTCAGTGGTGCAGGGCATCTAGGAAGTGCCAGGGACTAACTGTCTAAAAGTCCCCACTCCCTCACTTATGCTCCCTGAGGTCACATCCCCCATTTACTCCCTGCACCCAAATCCTAGTCTCAGGATCTGCTTTGGAAGAACCAGACAAGAAATAACCTCCAAGTGTTTCATTTTAGCCTCAAATACAAATAAGCATTAGGCCAACAATGATACTAACTTATATATGAATTTTACTTTATAGCTTACAAAGAGCTTTCACATTCTCATTTTGATCACTAAGGGAGAACATTCCCTAACACCATCACAAGGGGAACTGGGAATGGATATAATTCTCTTTCATTTCTTGGGAGTAAAGTACTCCATTATCATAATAAAGACAGGCATAGATTAACCTTTCCCTGTATGCACACACTCTGCCCACTCTTGACTCTGTGGGTTCTTCATAAGAAAAATGGCCAATTCAAGCAAATATTAGAAATAACTCTATTGTTTTATATAGCGGATTCTCAATCAATTAGTGCAACAATGTTAGTGTGGGTTGTTTCTGTTAAACTTTTATCGTGAATAGTCATTCATGCTTCATTATGTAAAATTATATGTCAAAAATGACTGTTGTGGAAACATTTTTCACTGAGATAAATACAATTTAACATGGGTCACAGACTAGGGATAACAGGGAAATTCAACATTTTTTATGTGTTCTTGTAAGTTAAATAAAAATGAGATAGAAAGGGAGAGATCATTGGGGTTGCACAGTAAAAAGTAACATACCTTTGCCATTTCTAAAGATTCTGCTGGGTATTATAGCTTACAGCAGTCTCAACTATAGAAAACTTTAAATAAAATTGACTGGCTTGAGGAAAGGATATTATTATTTTGAGAACAGAAATGAGCAAAAATGCACAGCTCTCTCTCTGAGTCTAAATCCCTAATGAAATGGATAATCCTGCAGTAGAAGAATTCAATTTAAGCTATTATTGTCCCATCTGTGCTGAGTCAGGGCTGGCCACCTTGCACAGAAGAGTAGGGCTCCTTTTCAGTAGAATTGCCATATTTTCCCTACAATTTGGATCTTTTTGCTGCTGGTTGGATTTCTATTATTTGTATTTCAAGGAATTTCAAAGCATTTTTCCTTAAAAACAAGATTAAAAGTTTTAAGTTTATATGAGAGGTACCACATGAACCATGTAGGTAAGGTTCTTTTAGTTTTATACTTACTTTTCAAGAAAATCTAGAAGATTTCTTAAAATGTCTAAACTCTAACATCCACAAATGAAGCCTTGAACTTCCAGAGTTTTTTTTCTTAATCCATTTCCCGCCCCCAGAGAGAAGGTGGATTTGCTAGTGACTGCATATTTGACCTTCTTAGTATAGTCATGGTTCCTCAAATACATAAACAATTCCTGTTTTAGCCACTAATCCCTACTGGAACATTCCCTGTCAAACTGGGGAGAGTAACGGGTTGGGCTCTGTCTGTAGTCTAACATTTCTATTCTTGATAATAATAGTAGGGAGATGTTCACATATTAATTAAAACAGTAGTAGTGTTCTTGATCATGATGCTAATTATTACTACAGGCTTAGGATAGACTGCAAAACAGTAAAATGTAGTAAGTGCATATATTCACCCATTTTCCTGTGCTAAATTAATATGACATTTATCTTGGGGAAGCATAAAGGTGTGATGCTCTTTTCAACATTTTTCTTTGGAACTTTTCATCTTTACCATTGGCTTTTGGATTGTAAATGGAAAGCAGTTCTTTGGAAAAACTCAAAATGCATTCACATCTCCTTTGAGGCATATACTTATCTAAAAGAGGTGATTATTTGTTACCAGCATTCCAAAAATGCTGTTTATTGGGATGACTGCCCTTATCTGCACTTTTTTTTATAACTTACCAAACACTACCATTCTAGTCTGCAAGTAACTTTAAGAGGAAAAAAAAAAAAAGTGTTTGAAATGGATTGTACTGAAATTAATAGAGACTTCAATTTTGGTATTTCCTACCTGAGGACTGTCTGAGACTCAGATGAGTTGCTTTAGAATCTTCCCATGGCCCCAACTGACTTGAATTTTATGAGTGTTGCTCATGAAGATGTCATCTTATCCAGATGAAGCATTTACATTTTACTCTGGGTTTTGGAACAACTCCTGTTTTTCTCTTTGCTAGGGTAGACATATTTTTGATATATGAATTTATGGTTCTGAAAAGTTTTAAATAATCAGTTAACTTAAAGTTCAAACACTACCACATAACACAGAATACTTGTTTGTGTTTGCAAACAGCAAACATTATTTTTTTTTTTTACAGTTTATTTTTTAATTTTTTCCATTTATTTTTATTAGTTGGAGGCTAATTACTTTACATCATTGCAGTGGTTTTTGTCATACATTGAAATGAATTAGCCATGGATTTACATGTATTCCCCATCCCGTTCCCCCGCTCCCACCTCCCTCTCCACCCGATCCCTCTGGGTCTTCCCAGTGTACCAGGCCCGAGCACTTGTCTCATGCACCCAACCTGAACTGGTGATCTGTTTCACCCTAGATAATATACATGTTTCGATGCTGTTCTCTTGAAACATCCCACCCTCGCCTTCTCCCAGAGTCCACAAGTCTGTTCTATACATCTGAGTCTCTTTTTCTGTTTTGCATATAGGGTTATCGTTACCATCTTTCTAAATTCCACATGTATGTGTTAGTATACTGTAATGGTCTTTATCTTTCTGGCTTACTTCGCTCTGTATAATGGGCTCCAGTTTCATCCATCTCATTAGAACTGATTCAAACATTACTTTAAAATCATTCCTGCTGTAATATTCAGATGAGTTTTTTTTCAACACTTGGAAATTATAATATTCTTGGATGTTTTATTTACCAGCTCCCTTTCTCCTACTGCTGTTTGCAAGTTGAAAGAATAATACAAGACAAGAGATTTAAGTTTAAATCAGGTGAAGGTTACAAACGGTGTTGACTGTAACTGGACTAGAACACAGATATTCCTGTGTCACTTCATGCAGATTTTTTTCTGGGTCTGGCTAAGAGTTAAGTCCTTTGATATCAGCTAAGACTGTCAAAATCAAGTCAGTTGTGAAAATTCAAGTCTTATGAGGCATTCTTTATCTGAAAATCTGTAAGTATGCCCAGGCCCTCAGGAGAAAATCTGGTGAAAAAGATTTTGCAAGAGCAGATTTGAATTTTCTAATGCATGTTTCACAGTTAGAAACAAATCATGTTTAATACCTTTTTCTTATTTTTCATCTGTAATTTGTGGATTCATAAATAGTTAAAAATTGAATGGAATTCTATGATTTACTTTTTTGTAATTTTTTAGAACATAATTTTCTTGTTCTTTGGTGTTCTCATGATATTGAAGATGAAAAATATTATATAAGCATTTTGATGGATTTTGAAGTTTTAAAAAAATAATGGTGTGGAAGTTGACTCTGGAATAATATAGTTTCTGATTTGGTGTTTAAATTGAACTTTTTCTACCCCTGCTCCCACTCTCATGTACACACTCCATTCATTAACTGCATTAGGTATGGCACCTGGAGGGGAAAGTGCTCCTAAGAAAGAGAGATATCAGTACATCAAGCAAAATATTTGGTAACCAGTGGTTTTTGAGTTTGTCGATATAGAAGATTACTAAAATTTTAATATTAATCTGTTATGAGATGTTGGAAATAAATCCAGGCACTTTTAGTGCATTCTTCAATAGGCTACCTGGGTAGCCTCTAGCACTAGCAGCTATTGTCATGTTGATTTTTCTTAAACAGGCATTTATTCTTCCTCGCCTTTGTTACACTTTGAAGGAAAAACTAAATCTTTAAAATTAACCCTGGTTAAAATATATATTCAGTTCAGTTCAGTTCAGTCGCTCAGTCATGTCAGACTCTTTGCGACCCCATGAACCACAGCACGCCAGGCCTCCCTGTCCATCAACCAGCTCCCGGAGCTTACTCAAACTCATGTCCATCGAGTCGGTGATGCCATCCAACCATCTCATCCTCTGTCGTCCCCTTCTCCTGCCTTCAATCTTTCCCAGCATCAGGGTCTTTTCAAATGAGTCAGTTCTTTGCATCAGGTGGCCAAAGTATTGGAGTTTCAGCTTCAGCATTCCTTTAGGTTGGACTGGTTGTGTTAACTGGCCTAGGAAATCTCTGGACTTCGCTGGTGGTCCAGTGGTTGACAGTCTGCCTGTGAGTGTAGGGGACGGGGGTTCGATCCCTGATCCAGGAAGATCCCATATGTTTCAGGGCAACTAAGCCCATGCAGAACGACTACTGAGCAGGTGCTCTAGAGCAAGTGAGCCACAACTACTGAGTCTGTGTGCCGCAACTACTGAAGCCCGTGAGCCTAGAGCCCACGCTCCACAAGAGAAGCCAACGCATTGAGAAGCCCACACTCTACAATGAAGAGTAGCCCCCTCACCACAACTAGAGAAAGCCCACACGCAGCAACAAAGACCCAGTGCAGCCATAAATAAACACACACACACACACACACACACACAAAGAAAATTTCTGATTTTTTTCTACAGGTGACCCATCTGACCCACTGATGTTATTTGCAAAATTTAAAAAATACACACATACACACACAAATAAATATCATCTGGTTAGGTTTTAACTCATCTTTCCTGCTTGCTTCAATCTTTCAAAATCCTGATTCTAAATCCTGATTCAAAATCCTTCCATTTGGATGTCATCTGAAAATTTGATCAGTTTGCCATTTCAGGAGATGGATAGTCTGCTGTTTGGGCCTGGGCCTTCCCTCAGGGAGCTGAGTAACATGCTGTCTCATATGAAGGATCTCAAGGTGTTCAGATGAGAAGCATTTGCAGTGTGCAAATTTTAGGTGCTTCACATCCTAGATAAGGATGAGTCTCACTTCAGCAAGGCCATTCTGCTGACCATTAATCCAAGTCTTCCTAATTCCTGATGATGCTTTCCTGATGCGGTACCTCTTGTCTTTCTTAACCTCTAGAAGTAAAGAGGAGCAGAGTCCTCCTGGAGCCAACCCTTGGTGCCTCCCACTATACTCTGCCTCCAACACTTCCCATGGAAAGAGCAGCTGCTGTAGAAAACAGTTCAATAGTTCCTCAAAAGATTAAAGACAGAATTTCCATATGGCCCCAGCAATTCCACTCCTAGGTATATACCCAAAAGAATTAAGAACAAATGTTCAAACAAAAATTGTTCACAAATGTTCAGAGCAGTATTGTTCACAACAGCCTAAAGGTGGAAACAACTCTAATTTCCATTAACTTATTAATGGGTGAACAAAATCTAATATAACATCACTCAACTATTAAAACGGATGAAGTACTGATACAGGCTACAACATGGATGAACTTTGAAAACGTGATGCTAGGTGAAAGAAGCCAAACAAAAAGGCCATGTTATGTGACTCCATTTATACAAAACACTCAGAATAAGCACACTCACAGACAGACACAGAAAGCAGATTAGTGACTGCACAGGAATGGGGGTAGGGGAAAATGGAGAATAAGAATGGTGGTTTCCTTCTGGGGTGATGAAAAAGTTCTGGGACTAAAGAGTAGTGACAGTTGTACAACCTTGTGAATGTACTTAATACCGTTGAACTGTATATTTCAAAATGGTAAATTTTATATTATGTGTATTTTACTACCACACTTAAAAAAAAAGAAACAGTAATAAAAAAGAACAAAGCCATCTAACAAGGTGACCATTCAGAGCATGTCTATCCATCTCGTCTATGAGGATATCAAGACCTTGCCAAATACTTTGCAGAAATCTCTGTACACTATTTGTACTACATTACTTTGATCAACCAGCTTAATATCATTCATGAAGGTGTAAGTGAAAGGAAGTCTGTAACTTACATGATGTTCTTTGTGACCCCACCATCCTAGCTCCCACAGTTCACTCACTTCCTGTGTGGGTGCTTATAAATCATTCTTTGAATATCGGAGTCAATTACCTGGGAGTAACATCAAGTATACTAGGCTGTTATTTTTGGCACTGTCTCCTTTCTCAGAATCAGGACTCCCCCCTATACCCCCCCCAACACCCTTTCATTCCTCTGGCATTTCTCCTCCTTCCCAACCATAGGAATTTAGGGTCTCATTTGTAAGTTTTCTCTGAGGGTTTATCATACTCAACCAGGCCCAAAGCCCAGCACTTACAGCCAATCCATCCTGCATCTTTTGTCTCTGTGGTGGTGGTGATGTTCTTCTTGTTTTTAATCTCACCTCTCATCACTGTCCTCTTCATTCACTTTACTCCAACCATACTAGTCTCCTTCCAATTCCTTACATTAGATATGGCTTCTTTCCTCATGCCGAGCTCTAAGATTTCGCAGTCTCTGTTCTCTCTGCCTGGAAAGCTTACCCCTCAGATTCTACTGGTTCACTGCCTCACTTTCTTCAACTCTGTGCTCAAATATCACTTTGCCAGAGAGGCATTTCCCAACCAGTGTATTTGAAATAGAGATTCCCGAGACCCCTCTCTGACATTTCTCTCTCTCACTATTTATCACCTTCTGACCTATTTATCTGCTTATTGTGTGTCTCCCTCTGTCATTCTCTTCTCTTCACCTCTTGGCACTCCTCACCACTTGACAGATTTGTGTGTTTATATTTGGGTTGTCTGGCTCTGCTGGGATATGACGGGGGCTGTTTTATTTATGTAATAAATCGAGATTGGCCTTCAACTCTCCCCTGACCTGTTCAGTCAATCAACCAGGAGTTACTGAGCAATTTTTATATGCCAGGCACTGTGTTAAGTCTCTGAACTAAGGAAAATGAAAAGACACGGTCCCCACTTGTAAGTAGCTTCTGGACTAGTCAGAGTAGGTCATAGGAGAGGCTACAATCTAGGGAATGAAGAGGTAATCGGGCTGAGGTTTTCTGAAGGTCAAGGAAGGCTTCCACAGGTGTTCAGAGTCACTGAGGTCGGAGAGAACATAGCTTATTCAAAGAACTTTAACATTCTAAGGCTGGAGCCCCAGATGTGAGGGAGAAAAGGGTAGTACTTATCATCACTTGATTATTTGTGAATTGTGTATCTGCCCCATTCTCTTCCGTTTAGTTCTTGGGCTTATCACCTTCTGAGCAAGCCCCAAGAGCCTGACCCCGACGGGCCATCACAGAGAGTTTGACACCTGTAGGTGATGGAGCATGTGGTCAAGAAGACAGCAAGGGGGAAAGGAGGCCTGGAACCCAGCAGTTACGCTGTTTGTACAAAGCCCTCATTATTCCTGCTTTCAGATGGCTGCTGTACTTAAGAAAGCTGCCAAGTCAGATTAAAGTCAATCAAGAATGTAGAATATGGGTCTTAGGTTCAACAGACAGAACTACTGGCGAGGGAGTCGTTGCTATACAAAAGCCTCCCTGTTTCAGCGTAGGCTGGATCAGGGCAGTGTTCAGGGAAAGGCTGGTTAACCAACCCAGCATGTAATTGAGTCTGTTCTTTTCTCTGTTCTACTAATGATTCATTAAGCAGAGTGTACCACTCACTGTGATCCAGACTCATGACTTCAAATCAAACAGAGGAGGCTAATTTCTGCAAAGTACAGGAAGGAAACAATCAGTGCCCTGGGCTTGGTTAGGGCAGGCTACAGAGGCAGGAACCCTGCAACTGCTTTGCCCTGGGCAAGGTGTTTTGGGAAAACTGTAGCTTCTTTCTGCAGAACCGGTGATAGAAAAAGTCGAGCTAATAATAAAGACATGCGTTGGACTTGGTTACCATCACAAAAATTTTTTTTCTCACAAACCTATAAATAATTATGAAGTTAGGACATTTTAGCTGTAAATGATTGTGTTAGGGAAAGAAATGGACAACTGGCACTAAATTTTTTAATATACAAATATTATAGTGTTCAGAAATTAAAGTATACCCGTTACTTCAACGGAGGCTGAGGATTATTGGAAAGTTACTGTGTGAGAAATTAATAAAAATATTCATATTCCATGGTATATCTATTACCTACTAAGCATTATGATAGGTTATTAGCATACTTTATTTCACCTTCAAAATAACTTCCTGAAATATATATTAATGACCTCATTTAACAGATGAGGAAACTTTGTCTCTGAAGGACTAAGCAAACTGACTAAGGTACCCAGAAAAAGCCAGGACTTAAAGCCTGAGGCTGTCTGGGTTGGTAGGGCAAGTCTTATGTTTTCTATTGTGCCCTGAAAAGCTCTTCTAAGCTCTTGTGTCAAATACCAAGTACTTTTCAAATCAAAGTCCTACTGCAGAGAGACTAGGATGAGAATTAGGAAAATATTTTTATTTAACATAAATTTACAGTGATGGAAATCATAGTACGGAGGTGCAGTTTCTTTAGAGTACAAACACACGATTCTTCACTCTTAAATTAGGAGATATCCACAAGCAAAAAGAAAGCACTTGAAGGAGAGAAATCACCTCAATGCAAGGCTAAATCATGAATATAAATAAGATATAAAGTGAGAAAGCATCTTCAGGAGAAATACAGAGACGCTTCAAAAAAAGAGCCTCTTCACTGAGTACCTGTGGGTTGGGCATTATAGGGGAGAGCCAAAGCAAATTCTTGACACTGGCCTTCTACCTGATTTGTGCCTGCATATTCTAGACTTCTGATACATAAATCAGGAACATCTCATTTCTGCTTAGGGTGGAGAGAAACAACACCAAAACACATACCCACAAATCCCCAAACAACTGACTGGAGGTGGGATTTTTTGGATGCCCAAATTGAAAAAAAAGCCTTTAAGGTTTTGAGCGTCCAATCCTTCATATAGCAGAGGAGTCCCCTCTGCCAAGTCATTTGTTTGAATATCTCCAACAACTGGGAGCTCACCCACTTTGATTCCAGACTCTTAATTATTAGTAGTTACTTGTTTATATTTTATCTGAAATCTACTACCCCAGTAACTTTTATCTGTCAATGCTCATTTTCCTCTTGAAACTAAACAGAATTCTGTCTTATGTCCCAGATCTTTCAATGTTGTGAGAGAGCCATCCTTTTGCCCCTATTTTATTCCCTGAGCTAACCATCCTCACTCATTTCAGCTGTTGCTCATATACCATGATTTACAGTAGTCTATGATAGGACTGCTACGAAGGAGTTGAAGTTGGTCTATGTCCCTCATGAAATATATTTCCCAGAATTGAACATAATAAATCAAAGTTTAGTAAGATTGATTATCAAAAGCCCAGAACAGTCAGAATACTGTATTTCTACTTAAACAGCCCAATATTCCTTTGGTTGTTTTTTTTTTCCTTCTTTTTTTCTTCTTTTGTTTTATAGCCTTATCATGCTCTTGGCTCGTATTGGCTTCAGGCCACTAACATCCCCAAGTCTTCTTTCCAACATGCTGCTATTTAGCAAGTTCTCCCTAGATCCTTAACTTTGGTTCCAAGGATAGAACACTAAAACTTGTCCATTAAACTTTTAACAGAGATGACCATTTATTTACATATTTACCCTGACTTTTTGCAAAAGACACTAGCTGATACATCATTCCTGGGCTGACGCCAATTTGGAATCTGCTTTGTCATCTGATTTATTCACACAATTTTTTCACACTCTCTCCCAGATTCTTGTTCTCTATACACTGATAACCAGGTCCATTTAGCCCATATCCAGATACTTAAAAAGGACCATAATAGTACAGCAACCCTGTTCAAAACAGATCTTCAACAAAATTTGCCAGATTTGACAGAGATCCATTAATCAGCATTCTTACAATAGAATGATTATGCTGTTAAATTATCCAATCATCCATCCAGTTTCTCCATCTTTTCAGGAAGGATGCCACAGAAGTGTTTGAAAACTGCCTTGCAGAAGCACAGAAACTCTATGTCCACAGGATTCCTTTGATCTACTCATCTAATAAACATATAACAAAAGAAAGCAAGGCCTGTCACTATCTCTTCTTAGTGAATTCGTGCTGGCTTCTTTAAGGATTTTTTGGGAGTTCACACATCACCCATTTGATAGTCTTAACAGAGAATAAATACTGAAATCCTGTTAATATTTGCATCATCTACCATCTCCCTGGGTCGGGAAGATCCCCTGGAGAGGGAAATGGCAACCCATTCCAGTATTCTTGCCTGGAGAATCCCATGGACAGAGGAGCCTGGAGGGCTATAGTCCATGGGGTTGCGAAGAGTCGGACATGACTGAGCGATTAACGCTACACTACTACACCATCTCCCATGTTTGAAAACCAAGACATTTGTCCATCTCCTGTCTTCAGGAAGCACTTCTATTTCTAATCTATAGGAAACATAGATTGCAGATGATATTTTAAGAATCTCTTTTAAAAACTGTCTTCATAGTCTCAGAGGTGATGTGTCCCAACCTTAAGATTTGCATTTTAAGTTTGCATCCTTGGAATGGGAATGATGGTGGTATGGGGAAAGAATAGTTTCCCTAAAGAATAAAGGTACTGTTTTTAGAAGGAGTGAGAGGTGCTGGGCAAACAAGAGATTCCACTGCAACAGTGAACCTTCAAATTCAAATGCCCTTCAGTAAGCTTCAGTTCTCTCTAGCTGGTCTTTCTTGCATTAGTGTTATAGCTCTGTGCTGTTCTTGTGGTTTGAGTCTTTGATTACTACCTACCTCCCTCTTCCCAGGTTTTTATGTCTTTTACAATCTGAGCTCCTCAGAGAGCCTTAGCCCCTCTCACCAGCACATTTAGTCTCTTGGATTACTTCCTGTACCATTATTAATAAGGGGCTCTAATCCCGTCATACAGATAACAGTCCCTTCTGCTTATTTGTAATTGACATTTCCCGGAGGTTGATGCATTCATTCGGCTTTATTGCTTTTAGTAGGCTCTGATCCCATTTTTGCAGTTTCAGTTTCCAACATGGTTGAAAAAAATTATCCAAAGATCACAGAAGATAAAGCTGTTGAGGGCTTCTAAGGTCAATAGGTTAGAAAATAAATTATTCCATTATCAGGATGAAAACTGAATCCTCGCATTAACCTTCCTAATTGCTTGCTTACCTTGTTTTCATATTTTCTAAGTGAAAAAGAACAAAGCTACTTGCTGCTGTTCTCATTAACACTAATGATCAATAAGTAGAAAAAACTTTTTCTGCTGATTCTTATATTTTGTTCAACATTATGTAGGTTTAATTTAAAGCTTATTAAGGCATTGCCAGTTTTGCTCATTATCTCCTCTATAAGATGAATGTTTCTTAGGCAAGTAGTTAACATGAAGCAACAATGACTGACTCAGTTTTTGTCATTAAGCAAGACTTCTGGTTATGTTTACTGCTGGGGGTGGGGAGGGAAAAAGCAAGCATGAGTGTTTAATACTGACTTAGATACTCCCCAGAGAAGGATGAGATGTACTTATAACAATTTCAAAGTTGAATGTCAATAACCAGAGCTGACTTTGCATACAAGGCAAGTATTTGCCCTGCATCCTCCCCCAAACTCTTTTGAGGTTCTTTCCAGCCATTAAAATCGTACTCTGAAACGAAATCCTGCCACAACATGGATGAACCTTGAAAACACTATGCTAAGAGAAAGAAGCCAGTCACAAAGAACCACCTTTGATATGCTTCCATTTATAATGAATGGTCAGAATAGGTAAATCTATAGACAGAAAGCAGATGTGGTTGCCAGGGGTTAGGGGGTAGGGAAGGGGGAGTGCTGGGGAGATTGGAGATGATGACTAAGGGGTGTGGAGTTTCTTTCTGGAGTGAGGAAAATGTTCTAAAATTGACTGTGGTGATGGTTGCACAACTCTGTGAATACACTAAAAGCCACTAAAAGTACACTTTAAATGGATGAACTGTGTGGCATGTCAATTATGTCTCAATAAAAACTTTTTTTTAATCACACCCTACTCCTCCTGCTGCCATTATATACTACTCCTTCTTTGGAGTCTTTAGCAACTGGATCACTGTCACCTTTTCCATCAGGTCTTGCAACCATCCCAAACGACTTTGACATCCACATAGATAACCTGCTGCTGCTGCTGCTGCTAAGTCACTTCAGTCGTGTCCGACTCTGCACGACCCCATAGACGGCAGCCCACCAGGCTCCCCCGTCCCTGGGATTTTCCAGGCAAGAGCACTGGAGTGGGTTGCCATTTCCTTCTCCAATGCATGAAAGTGAAAAGTGAAAGTGAAGTTGCTCAGTGAGTACTGGAGTGGGTTGCCATTTCCTTCTCCAGGGGATCTTCCAAACCCAGGGATCGAACCCGAGTCTCCCGCATTGTAGGCAGACGCTTTTACCGTCTGAGCCACCAGGGAAGCCCATAGATAACCTACTACTCATCAATCAACTGGAGAAGGCAATGGCACTCCACTCCTGTACTCTTGCCTGGAAAATCCCATGGACAGAGGAGCCTGTAGGCTGCAGTCCATGGGGTTGAGAAGAATCGGACAGGACTGAGCGACTTCACTTTCACTTTTCACTTTCATGCACTGAAGAAGGAAATGGCAACCCACTCCAGTGTTCTTGCCTGGAGAATCCCAGGGACGGGGGAGCCTGGTGGGCTGCTGTCTATGGGGTCGCACAGGGTCGGACACAACTGAAGCAACTTAGCAGCAGCAGCAGCAGCAGCAGCAATCAACCAAGTGAGTCCCTTCCTGGGTCTTCTCTGCTCCAGTGACCTTTGCCTCCTTTCTACCTGGCTACCACTCCACCCTTATTTGTTACATTTTCCACCCAACCTCCCACCTCCCCCACCTCTAAAACAATGACCTCACAGGTCCATCTCAGAACATGACTCCCAACACTTTCAGCTGGCTCACTCAGCTGCTCTAATTCTAAACTGGCCCTGGTGTGCACAGTGTCCTCCTCTTCCATTGACCCCCATCACTTTGCCTCCTTCTGCTCTATCATATCAGCATCTACCACCTCCCTCCTGCCCTGAAACTCCCTGCTTGGGAATGGCTCTCCTTTTCTAGCTTGAATTCCACCACTTCAGTGTTTCGTCCTCTCTCAGCCATCAGGCAAATCTCAACCCTCCACCAATGCACCTAATTCCAGAATGACCCAGCCACAGATCTCATCTCCACTAGACACTCAGCGCCCTCAGTGATCTGTTCACATTGCTCCAGGATCCTCTCTCCAGTACTCGAAGGTCTCTGGGAGAAACCTGCAGATAATCTGCCCTCCACCTCTATGTCAGAGAGGAAGAAGTTGCTTCCCTACCACCAAACTATGTGCTTGCTGGCATCCTTTCCTCTCCCACCATTCGCTGATCTGAACAAAATGGAAAAATTACCCCTTCTCTTATTTAGCCTATACGCTGTCTGGCTTGTATCACCTCCCTCACAGCATCCTGGTAGGACTGAGTATTTACTCTTTTCCCCTTATCTTCAACCTCTTCCTCGCTACTGACTCCTACCCATCAATATGGCTCTCCCTCCTGAAGCAACAAGAGCACCTCAAACTTGATGCCATGCCCCCTTCTCCAGCTCTCCTTCTTTCCTCTTCTTTAAATACAAACCTCCCAAGAGAGCTGTCTTCACTTCTCCCTTTCCATTTTTTCCTCTATATGTTCAGGGTATTTCTACACATCACTTCAAGGAAATGGCTTTTTTGAATCTGGTGAGCCCTTCCTATTCCTTCTTGAATTCTCAGCAATATTTGACACATTCAGCAACTTTCCCCTTATCAGGATCTCTTCCTTTAGCTTCATTACTCTACATACTTCTCGATCTCCTCCTATGCTTCTGACTACTCCTTCTCAGTCTTCTTCTGAGGCTTTTCATTTGCCTGCCCCCTAAAAGTTAGTGTTTCTGAGTTGTGTCCTGGGTATGTGAATAAGTAATTTATAATAAATTTACACAAACTTAGCAGTTTAAAACAACATCCATCTATTATCTCTCACCTTCTGTGGGTCAGGAGTCCAGATTAGCTGGGTCCTCTGCTCAGGTCTCACAAGGCTAAAGTTAAGGTGTTGGCTGGCGCTGCATTCTCATCTGGAGCTTGGAGTCCTCTTCCAAGCTCATTCAGGTTGCTGGCAGAATTCAGTTCCTTGTGGCCATAAGGCAGGTCTGCTTTTTGGTTGGCTATCAGCTGGGTTCATTCTCACCTCCTAGAAGCTATCCTCAGGTCCTGCCATGTGGGTTCCCCTATCTCATCAATGAAGAACTCCCTCTCATCAAATCCCTCTTATGCTTCAAATTTCTCTGATTTCTTTTTCTATTAGCTGGAGAAAATTCTCATCTTTTAAAAAGTCCCATACAATTAAGTCAGGCCCAGTTTCATAATCTCTCTACTTTGTCAACTGATTGGTATCCTTAATAATATCTGAGAACTCCCTTGGCCAGGTAAACTAACATAACATCATGGAAATTGCCTTATAATTCTGTCTTTCATGGTATTTTTTAAGGCGAGGGTGGGATGTTTCGAGAGAACAGCATCGGAACATGTATATTATCTAGGGTGAAACAGATCACCAGCCCAGGTTGGATACATGAGACAAGTGCTCGGGGGCTGGTGCACTGGGAAGACCCAGAGGGATCGGGTGGAGAGGGAGGTGGGAGGGGGGATCGGGATGGGGAATACATGTAAATCCATGGCTGATTCATGTCAATGTATGGCAAAAACCACTACAATACTGTAAAGTAATTAGCCTCCAACTAATAAAAATAAATGGAAAAAAAAAGAAATGTATTATTGTTGTACACAATCTTCTGGAGTGACCTCATCCTCCTACTCAGCTTAATTTACCAATTCTATGCTGATGACTCACAAACCTCTAGTTTCAGCCCTAACCTCACTCCTGAGCCTTCAGATTTAAATCAGTAACTCCCACTGTCCATTTGGAGGACCCACAGATATTTCATTTTGGAGGATGAAAAACGAGTTCATTATTTCACCACCAGTCTGCCTTCTTCCTGGGATCTGTCTCTCAGGGAAACATCCCCCAGTGGCATCCTTGACTTTATACTCACTTCCCCTACACTGGGATCAAAGCAACCTACCTCCTAACTCTCTCTAATCAATTCTTTTTATTCCTTGTTCAAGCTACCTCCACCTCTCATGTGAATTATTTAATAGCTTCTCAATTGTTCTCTCAGCCACCAGTCTTGACCCCTGCAGTGGACACTGTGGGTCTCCTTGCTCAGTATCCTTCAGTGTTCTGATACTTCAGATAATTCTGATACTTCTGATACTTCAGTGTTCTGATAAGGCGAGGCTACCCTCGCCTTAAAAAATACCATGAAAGACAGAATTATAAGGCGATTTCCATGATGTTATGTTAGTTTACCTGGCCAAAGGGAAATCCAACTCCCTTCAGTGTTCCTTCCAGAAAACAAAAAACTACACTCCATAGCAAGGCTTCTGGTTGTGATGTAGATTCCAACAATCAGGTGCACCTAAGCAAGTCCTGGAAGGGGGAAGTAACAGATCATGTAGAGGCGGGGGCCTCACCGCTGCTATTGCTGCTGACTAGCATGGTTAGGGAAGCATCTGACTTTCAGGGACAGTTGTAGAGGAAGTTCAGTGTCCAGTCTCTAGCTACAAGAGTGAAAAGAAGGTAGACCCATGGCATCTACTTTGTTAGCAGCAGATTTTTGATTTCTCGATTACAGTACAGGCAGTATAGGCCTGAAGCTAGCAGTGATGAAGACAGCTTCTCAGCATTCCAGCTCACTGATTATTGCAGACATAGTAGCTCCCTGGTAGTCAAGTTCTGCAGTATTTTTCTGGAAAGTTTTCCCAGAAACCCAGCCTAGATTTGGCTCGTCTAATGATTTTCAGACTGCTTCTGTTTGTTTTAGTTACAATGGTTTATTTTATCTGCAACTAAACTCAGACTAAAGTGTATCCTACAATTAACTGCATTTCACCCTGAGTGATTTTTCTGAAACTCTAAAACTCAAATCCAGTAATGGCACTGCCCTTGCTTAAAATCTTTCAATGTCCCCAATATCTTTATATAAAGCCCAAAGGCTTTAATCCTGTTGAAACATCCTGTATAATCTGGTCTTCTTATTCTCTGCAGATTCATATTTACCTAGGTACTCCCTGACCACACTGATCTTCTATTTAGGTCAGTGAGACAGTCATACACTCATCTCATCTTTGTATATACCATTCTTGGAACACTCTTGCCTGTCTTCTCTTGACTAACTCTTTTCTTTCCTAATTTTGGCATAACAGCTATATCCTACAAAAATCCTTCTCTGACCTCCTCAGTTCTGTTGTGGCCCTTTTGGCAGGATGGATGGGAAGGGGATGGGGGGTCCTTTTAAAATATACACCCCTTGGAAATTCTTAGAACTCTGTAATACAGACGGGGGCTCCCCACTCTCCATCCGGGAACTGGGGGCCTGGAGAGGTCTACCCACCATACCGGCACCCTGCCGGCAACGCTATACAGGCCCAGGAGGAGCCCCTGTCCTCCCAGGCTCACATGCTTACCCCACGCCTCCTGTATCACCATGAAGGCTGGCTTCTGAGATGTTGCAGCATGGGTACCCCGCCCAGAGGACCCGACCCTCTGATGGCTCAGATGGTGACTGCAGCCATGAAATTAAAAATGCTTGCTCCTTGGAAGAAAAGCTATGACCAACCTAGACAGCATATTAAAAAGCAGAGACATTACTTTGCCAACAAAGGTCCATAGAGTCAAAGCTATGGTTTTTCCAGTAGTCATGTGTGGATGTGAGAGTTGGACTATAAAGAAAGCTGAGCACCGAAGAATTGATGCTTTTGAACTGTGGTGTTGGAGAAGACTCTTGAGAGTCCCTTGGACTGCAAGGAGATCCAACCAGTCCATCCTAAAGGAGATCAGTCCTGAATATTCATTGGAAGGACTGATACTGAAGCTGAAACTCCAATACTTTGGCCACCTGATTCGAAGAACTGACTCACTGGAAAAGACCCTGATGCTGGGAAAGATTGAAGGCAGGAAGAGAAGGGGATGACAGAGGATGAGATGGCTGGATGGCATCACTGACTGGATGGACATGAGTTTGAGCAAGCACTCCAAGATGGTAATGGACAGGGAAGCCTTGAATGCTGCAGTCCCTAGGGTCACAAAGAGTCAGACATGACTGAGTGACTGAACTGACCCCACCACTTATCACTGTCACTGTCTGGGTTAGGCCCTCTCCTGTATGTTCCCACAGCAGCCTGGCCTTCTCCCTTTTGAAACTTACTTTACTGCATTGGGATTGGCAGTTGTATACTGTGCCCTCCTGCCCTTATAGCATATGCACCTGGTGGAAGGTTTCATGTCTATGTTGTTCTCTATTTTACCCCTAGTACCCAATGAGTATCTGGCCCAGACTTAGGCATAAATATTAAAGTAATAAACAAATTGAATCATTTTAAGCAGAAGGTCTAATCTTCATTGGATTTAAGTTTCAGGGAAAAAAAATACTCAGATGACCACATGCAGAAGAAATTATAGTAATGGGATTAGATGGAGGAAATGAGCTGAGAGAGAAAATCCAGTCTGTTGATCTAACCTAGAGCAATATTAGTGGGGATGGAAAGGAGATTACTCTGTATGCTATGGTAGGGGGAGAGGAGCATTAAAAACTGGTAACACTCAAGGAGTTTATTTGAGAGATATGGGCTTATTTTTCTTTTAGCATCCAATTCAAAGTAATGTTTTCTGAGCATCTACTCTATGGACTTAACAAGATGGCAGAGTAGAAGGACATGCGCTCATCTTCTCCTGAGAGAATTCCAAAATTGCAACTCGCTGCTGAACAACCATCAACAGGAGAATGTTGGATCCCACCAAAAAAAGATATCCATGTCCAAGGGCAAAGGAGAAGCCCCAACAAGATGGTAGAAGGGCGAAATCAAGTTGAGAATCAAACCCCAACCCTCCAGAGATGCTCAGAGGGCTCAAACAAAACCTTGTGCACACCAGGACCCAGAGGCCCCACAGAGACTGAGCCAGACCTGCCTTTGAGTGTTTGAGTGTCTCCTGCAGAGGCACAGGTCAGCAGTGACCTGCTGCAGGGACAGGGACTCTGGCTGCAGCAGACCTGGATCACCGTGCATGTGAGGAGGAAGTCTTGGAGGAGGTCACCATTAGCCCCACCATAGAGCTGCCAAGCAGATGACTCACAAACTGCAGAACAATTATACCAAAGAAATTCTTGTACTGTTAAGAAAGTTCTAGGACCCACAACAGATTTCCCAACCTGGGGATCCAGCAAAGGGACTGAGAACCCCCAGGGAATTTGACTTTGGAGGCCAGTGGGAGACTGAGCCAGACTTGCCTGTGAGTGTCCAGGAGTCTCCAGTGGAGGTGTGGGTTGACAGTTTGGCCTCAGGCCAAACAACAGGGAGGGAACACAGCCCTGCCCATCAATAGAAAATTGGATTAAAGATTTACTGAGCATGGCCCTGCCCATCAGAACAAAACCCAGTTCTCCACCCCCCCCCCCATCAGTCTCTCCCATCAGGAAGCTTCCATAAGCCTCTTATCCTTATCCATCAGAGGGCAGACAGAATGAAAACCACAATCACAGGAAAACTAACCAAACTGATCACATGGACCACAGCCTTGTCTAACTCAATGAAACTATGAGCCATGCCATGTAGGGCCACCCAAGATGGATGGGTCATGGAGAGTTCTGACAAAACGTGGTCCACTGGAGAAGGGAATGGCAAACCACTTCAGTATTCTTGCCTTAGGAACCCCATGAACAGTATGAAAAGGCAAAAAGATAGGACACTGAAAGATGAACTCCCCAGGTTGGTAGGTGCCCAATATGCTACTGGAGAAGAGTGGAGAAATAACTCCAGAAAGAATGAAGAGACAGAGCCAAAGTGAAAACAACACCCAGTTGTGGATGTGACTGGTGATGGAAGTAAAGTCTGATGCTGTAAAGAACAATACTGCATAGGAACCTGGAATGTTAGGTCCATGAATCAAGGTAAATTGGAAGTGGTCAAACAGGAGATGGCAAGAGTGAACATCAACATTTTAGGAATCAGTGAACTAAAATGGACTAGAATGGGCAAATTTAATTCAGATGACCATTATATCTACTACTGTGGTTAAGAATCCCTTAGAAGAAATGGAGTAGCCCTCATAGTCAACAAAAGAATCTGAAATGCAGTACTTGGGTACAGTCTCAAAAATGACAGAATGATCTCTGTTTGTTTCCAAGGCAAGCCATTCAATATCACAGTAATCCAAGTCTATGCCCCAACCACTAATGCCAAAGAAGCTGAAGTTGAATGGTTCTATGATGACCTACAAGACCTTCTAGAACTAACACCAAAAAACGATGTCTTTTCATCACAGAGGAATGGAATGCAAAAGTAGGAAGTCAAGAGATACCTGGAGTAACAGGCAAATTTGGCCTTGGAGTACAAAATGAAGCAGGACAAAGGCTAACAGAGTTTTTGCCAAGAGAACACACTGGTCACAGCAAACACCCTCTTCCAACAACACAAGAGAGACAACTCTATACATGGACATCACCAGATGGTCAATACTGAAATCAGATTGATTATATTCTTTGCAGCCAAAGATGGAGAAGCTCTACACAGTCAGCAAAAACAAGACCGGGAGCTGACTGTAGCTCAGATCATGAAATCCTTATTGCCAAATTCAGATTTAAATTGAAGTAGGGAAAACCACTAGACCATTCAGGTATGACCTAAATCAAATCCCTTACAATTATACAGTAGAAGTGACAAATAGACTCAAGGGATTAGATCTGATAGACAGAGTGCCTGAAGAACTATGGATGGAGGTTCATGACATTGTACAGGATGCAGGGATCAAGACCATCCTCAAGAAAAAGAAATGCAAAAAGGCAGA